>NC_092052.1:55543447-55828228 GCF_003086295.3 Arachis hypogaea
CATGTACTGAATTTAGGAAGAAATCTAAATGCATGCTAAATTGAGAATAAGTGGGAAGATCATGACAAAACACACAATTAAACACAATATAAACATAAAATAGTGGTTTTTCAACCTCCCACACTTAAACATTAGCATGTCCTCATGCTAAATTGAAGGAGACAAGGAAATAAGTATGAACATGCAGAAACTCATGAAATGCAATGCAATCCTACATATATAAATAAATGCAACTATATGATTATTGTCCACTTGATCAAAAGTAAATAAGCCCTTCAAAACATTACAATCAAATTCACTAATTCTATCATTATACAATAAAACCGATAAAAGTGCAAGAAGATACTTATGAAAGCAGGAAACATGAAAATTTAAGCATTGAACCCTTACTGATAATGTATGTACGCTCTAATCTCTAGTGTATAGGGTATCACTCATTCTTTCTAGTCATTTTTCTACTTTTTTTTTCTCTTAACCAATCAACAACAGTTAATATACCAATGCAAACATCATGAGGTCTTTTCAGGGTTGTAATGGGCCAAGGTGCAGGTAAGGTATACATATGGCTAAGTGAGCTTTATAAATTGAATCTTTAATTAACCTAAGCTCTCACCTAATATACATATATTCTATATACTTTTAATTCATGTTAGCTACCCATAATTCCCTTTTTCAACCCATACTTATGTTTCAACTTTGTATTTTATTCTATCATATGTGCATTGATTTTGAATTCTGAATTTAACATTGGGGTAATTTTGTCCCCTTATTTATTGATCATTTTTTTTATAAATAAATAAAGCTTATCAACGCACATAGATTTTTGATTCTTATATTTCACATGATAGGTATCCAAATTCCCTTTAAATTTCATGACACATCCCTTAACAACTTTTGTTCCCACAATTTCCATACTTAACTAGCACACAATTCTATCTTAAGCTAACAAAGATTCAATTTGGGATATGCAATTGTTTTTCAGCTTAAGGTTAGTAATGTGGTAAAATATAGAACAAATGGGGTTTTAAAGGCTCAAAGTGGTTAACAAGGTAATTGAAAAGGGTAGGCTTGATTTGGATAAGTGAGTTTAAACAAATAATGGCCTCAATCATGTGCAAGCATATAAATATAATAAATATTGGACATATAAGATAAAACAAAATATAGATTACAATCATAGAGGAGTAAACACACAAGAATAAAATATTATGGTTAAATATGTAACCATACATAAAGGCTCAAATTTTCACAGGTTGTGTGTTCTTTAGCTCAAACATCATGTTCCAAATACAATCAAGCAGATTTATCATAAAAATTTTGAAAAATTAGTGAAATTTTATTCCAAAGATAGATTTTTAAAAGAAACTTATTGTCTTTTCAATCAAGTAGAACATGCATGCAACTATTCTAACCTATGCAATTTATTCTATTCTATAAAAGAAAGAAAATCTAACTAAAATATTTAATTATTGGTGACAGAGAAGAGAATTACCTCCAGAAGTCAGGTACTGACCGACCTCCCCACACTTAAGGCTTTGCACCGTCCTCGGTCCATCTGTCAGGAACAGGGGTGGGCTGGTGCAGTATCTCCACAGTCGGGACTATCATGGCTCCCAGTGTTGGTAAAGAAGTGGAGTCTGGAGTGTCTGAGTCCTTGAATTTGCCCATGATCAGCTCCTTGAGGTATGTGAATCGGCGCTTGTTACGGCGCTCTCTCATCTTAGCTTTCTGTTCATGCCTATCCAACTTTTCAAGTATCTGCTAGAGCAATTTCTCATTGTAGATGCTTGTGGTGTTGAAGAAGGAATATCTTCAACTGGCTCAGTAGGCTGGCTTGTGTGGCTACTGAAAGTCTGAGGTATTTCCTGTTAGGGACATATTGATCATCCCGTGGAAGCATGGCTTTGGTGTCCCCAGCTATGTAGGAGACTCCGGCTACTGAGACAAGATCTGAGACCAGGGCGGGAAAAGGTAGGTTGCCCGCGATTTGTACATGTTCCATGGCATTCCGGATGTGTCTTGAGAGATTCAGAGGTTGGTCTGTAAGGATGAACCATAGTAGAACAGCCATGTCTGCAGTGAAGGAGGACTCATGAGTGCTCGGAAAGACGTAATGGGACATGATCTGTGCCCATACGCGAGCCTCCAAGGTAAATGTGGAAGCCAAGATTTCCTTAGGGCGGGTACGGTGGTATCCGTAGATCCAACGGCTGCCAGGTAAAGCGATAACTCTGAGAACGGAGTCCCAGTCAAATTGGTATCTCTGGCGCTAAAGGGTGGCTTCTAGAAAAGCGTCCATTCCTGCTGGAATAGGGGGAAGACTCAGAACTTGCTGGATGGCCTCTTCCGTAATGGGCACTTGCTTCTGCCGGACATAAATAGACTGCAGGGTCGGTATGTAGAAGTTGGAGTAGAACTCAACTACCCAAGAAAGATTGACCTGCCTTGGCTGTCTCCGTAGGAAACCCCATTGTCTTCGTTCAATTTGCGGCTCAACAAAGGTAGCAATATTGGACGGGAGGATAAGAAGGTATTCATTGTTGTAGTTCCTTTCTGCTAGGATAGGGAACATCTGCTCACAGTAGCGTCCTTCGCTGGAAAGGCTTTCTCCTTTTCATTAACCTTTATTATCCTCTTAACTCTTTTTGTTGAGGCTTGACTGTGGTTGAAGAAGGTTCTGCCACTAATGCTCTTTTAGTTCCTCTTCTTGCTGGTGGTTTGGAAGTAGCTTTCTCTTTTCCTTTCTTGGTGGCCATCCTGAAAGAAGGGAAGAGAAAGTAAATTAAATTCAAAGAGATATACAGCAAGGAAGGGAACGGAAAAGAGGGTGATGGATGCACATTAAGATATGCTGACATTAACACATGCTCGCGAGTACGTGTGAAAAGCCAACGATGGAAAATAGCTAGTGCATATAAGACAAATGAATGCAAGGTGTTTATTGGCATGCTGGCAAAGGGCATGAGTAGCATAGACTAAGCAATACTTTGTAACAAACCATCACGTTTGTATTGACAATTAAATTCAATTAATAAAATAAGAAGGAGAATTTGTGAAAAGCAAGCATTGAATAGTAGATTAAAGTAATGTAGAAAAGTGCATAGTGCTATATGGGCTTTTTCACAAACACATGGCATGCATGTTAAACAAGATATAAAAAGTATGAAATTGAACATGCAAGCAATCCCTTAAAAATAATAATAATTGTCAAATAAATTGTAACAAGTCACAAGCATATAATGAGGGATAATGACTCAAAAAATTTCTAACACCATGTAAAAAGAGAAAAGAAGAATAAAGAAAATAGGAATAATTAAAAGAAGAAGAAAAGAAAAAGAAAATACATGTAGAACAATAAAAAAATGATAGAAAAGAAAGAAGGAAGAAGAAGGTAAAACCTTGTTAATGGAGGAGAGAGAGAGAGAGAGAGTGAGAGGTGAGATAGAAAGGGGAAGGGAGAAGGAAGAAAGAAGGAGGGAAAAGAAAAATAGGATTTGGAGGAAAGAAAGATAAGATAATTTGGCAATTTAGGTTGAGCTGTGCGGCGCATGCGACGCGGCTGCGTGGGGCACGCGTTCGCGTGGGTGCGCATCAGGTAAGAAGACGCGATCGCGTCAGTCACGCGGTTGCGTGACCCGTGTTGCGCTGCTGGCGCGAGTGCAACCTTGCTCCAGCACAACTCTCTGTTCAATTTATTTTAATAGCCAAAATTAGGGACGCGATCGCGTGGGTCACGCGATCGCATGAGTGTGCGTTATAAAATGGGTGACGCGGCCGCGTCAGTGACGCGGTTGCGTGACAAGGATTGTGCTTCCAGTACCAATCCAGCATCACTCTCGCACAGAATGCGACTGTGCACCCTTTTACGTCGAAAACTCAAGGCACGCGGCTGCATGGGGCACGCGGTCGCGTGGGAGGCCATGATTTCCATGCGACGCGGTCGCGTCAGCGACGCAGTCGCGTGGGGTAATTTGTGCCATTGGCATAACTCCAGCGCTCCTCCTGCATAACTTTCTGTTCATTTTTATTTTCTTTACTCCCCCTGCCATGCGGACGCGTCGCTTGTGTGATCGCGTCGCGCGGCGAAATTTTTTTTTTTAAAGAAATATAAGGACATGTAGGTGTAAAAGCATGAAAGTATTAATGAAGAGAAGAGTTATTGAAGAAAAGAACGATCATACCGCGGTGGGTTGTCTCCCACCAAGCACTTTGCTTTAACGTCCGTAAGTTGGACACTCCACTAGCTCAATCTGCTGCTATATGGAGATCTTCCAAGTGGAGGATCTCAAGCTCCTTGCTTTTCTGCACCTTCTCACCATGGTACAGCTTCAGGCGGTGTCCATTAACCTTAATAAGTTCAGAGCTTGAAGGATGGCTTAGGTGGTAAACTCCGTACGGTTCAGCCTTCTCTACTCTGTATGGACCTTCCCATTTTGATCTTAACTTACCGGGCATTAGCCTTAGTCGAGATTTGTAAAGGAGGACGAAATCTCCAGGTTAAAATTCTTTCTTCTTGATGTTTTGATCATGCACAGCTTTCATCCTTTCCTTGCAAATTCTGGAATTCTCATAAGCTTCTAGGCGAAGGTTCTCCAGTTCCTGCAGTTGCAACTTCCTTTCAGCTCCGGCCTTCTCAATTCCATGTTGCACTCTTTAACTGCCCAGAAGGCTCTGTGTTCGATTTCAACTGGAACATGGCAAGCTTTTTCATAAACTAAGCGAAAGGGACTCATCCCAATGGGTGTCTTGTATACTGTTCTATATGCCCATAGTGCATCTTGTAGTCTGGTGCTCCAGTCTTTTCTATGAGGCTTTACTATCTTCTGCAAGATACGCTTAATTTCTCTATTTGACACCTCGGCTTGCCCATTAGTTTGGGGATGGTAAGCTGTTGCAACTTTATAGATTATCCCATGCTTCTTCATCAATCCTGTTAGTCTCCTGTTACAAAAATGGGTGCCTTGATCGCTCACGATCGCTAGTGGTGATCCAAAGCGGCATATAATATGGTTTCTCACAAAGGAAACAACAGTGTTAGCATCATCAGTGCGGGTAGGACTTGCTTCCACCCATTTAGAAACATAATCCACAGCTAACAATATATAAAAATATCCACTAGAATTTGGAAATGGACCCATGAAGTCAATGCCCCAAAATCAAAAATTTCACAGAAAAGCATATATTGTTGAGGCATCTCATCCCTCTTACATATGTTACCAAATTTCTGGCATGGGTGACAAGATTTACAAAACTCAGCAGCATCTCTAAAAAGAGTAGGCCACCAGAATCCACAGTCTAAGATCTTTCTAGCTGTTCATTGAGGGCCAAAATGTCCTTCACTCTCAGATGAGTGACAGGCCTCTAAAATGGATTGGAATTCTGATTGAGGCACACAACGTCTAATTATCTGGTCAGCGCCACATCTCCATAAATATGGGTCATCCCATATATAATATTTAGACTCACTTTTCAGCTTGTCTCTTTGATGTTTAGAAAAATGTGGAGGAAATGTGCGGCTAACTAAATAATTAGCAACAGGTGCATACCAAGGGACTACCTCAGATACTGCTTGCAGGTTATCAAAAGGAAAATTATCATCTATAGGAGTAGAATCATCCTTAATATGTTCAAGGCGACTCAAGTGGTCTGCTACTAAATTTTGATTACCACTCCTATCCTTTATTTCTAAATCAAATTCTTGTAACAGCAGTATCCAACGTATAAGTCTTGGTTTGGATTCCTTTTTAGCTAATAGATACTTTAGAGCTACATGGTCCGAATACACTACTACTCTAGTACTAAGTAAATAAGCCCGGAATTTATCCAGAGCGAAAACAATAGCAAGTAGCTCTTTCTCAGTAGTAGTATAATTGGACTGGGAAGTGTCTAAAGTCTTAGACGCATAGGCAATAACAAAAGGATCCTTACCTTTACGCTGAGCCAGCGCTACTCCTACTGCATGGTTGGAAGCATCGCACATGATTTCAAACGGCTAGCTCCAGTCGGGTCCTCTCACAATTGGGGCTTGAGTTAGAGCAGTCTTCAACTTATCAAATGCTTGTTTGCAATCGTCACTGAACTCGAACTCAATGTCCTTCTGCAGTAATCTGGATAAGAGAAGTGCCACCTTACTAAAGTCCTTAATAAATCTCCTGTAGAAACCTGCATGGCCAAGGAACGAACAGACTTCCCTCACAGAAGAGGGGTAAGGTAAACTAGAAATAACATTCACCTTTGCTGGGTCTACAGAAATGCCATTATTAGATACTACATGTCCTAATACAATCCCTTGCTTTACCATAAAGTGGCATTTTTCGAAATTCAATACAAGGTTTGTATTAACACATCTATCTAATACTCTAGATAATCCATCTAAGCAAAGGTTAAAAGAATCACCATAAATGCTAAAATCATCCATAAAAACTTCCATACAGTCCTCAATAAGATCAGAGAAAAGACTCATCATGCACCTTTGGAAGGTGGCTGGTGCATTGCACAAGCCAAAGGGCATTCTCTTATAAGCATAAGTCCCAAAAGGACATGTAAAAGTAGTCTTTTCCTGATCCTCAGGAGCTATATGAATCTGGAAATAACCTGTGTAACCATCTAGAAAGCAATAATGTGATTTACCTGACAGGTGATCCAGCATTTGATCAATGAATGGAAGTGGGTAGTGATCCTTACGGGTAGCTTGGTTGAGACGCCTATAATCGATGCAGACTCTCCAAGCATTCTGAACTCTAGTTGCTATGAGCTCTCCATGCTCATTCTTTACTGTAGTGACTCCAGATTTCTTGGGCACCACTTGTACTGGGCTTACCCATTCACTGTCTGAAATGGGATATATGATACCTGCTTCCAATAGTCTGGTCACTTCCTTTTTGACAACTTCCAAGATGGTGGGATTCAATCTTCTTTGTGGTTGACGGACAGGTCTTGCTCCCTTTTCTAAAAATATTTTGTGCTCGCATACTTGAGGGTTAATTCCCACTATGTCTGCCAAACTCCACCCAATTGCCTTCTTATGCTTCCTCAGTACATCAAGTAACTGCTCTTCTTGTTGAGAAGTCAGTTCCCTTGCAATAATAACCGGAAGCTTCTGCTCATCCTCAAGATAAGCATATTTGAGATGTGGAGGGAGAGGTTTCAATTCTAACTTTTGATCATGGGCAGGCTCTGGATTATCCGGGGCTTGTGAAAATGGCGAAGTGCCCTCACTGTCAGTTAAGAGGGTCCCCACACTTGGACCTTGTCCAGTGTGCCTCTCTTCAAACTCTTCTTTTTGAACTTCAGCCACACTTTCGTCTATGACATCACACTGGAAGATAGAACGATCTTCTGGGGGGTTGTCAATGACTCCATTCAGATTGAAGATTACTATGCGGCCATCTATTTCAAAGGAGTATGTTCCTGAAAAAGCATCCAATTTGAATTTTGATGTCTTCAGGAATGGTCTTCCAAGTAGGATTGATGATGGCTTATCTGAATCATTATGGGGCATCTCCAAGATATAAAAATCAGTGGAAAATGTGAGCCCTTTAATGTTCACCAAAACATCTTCAGCAACTCCAGCTATTGTAATAATGCTTTTATCTGCTAACACAAAACGAGCTGCCGAACTTTTTAAGGGAGGGAGCCTTAAAACATCATATATAGACAAAGGCATTATACTGACACATGCTCCTAAATCACACATGCAATCATAAATTACTACACTACCAATAGTACAACTAACTATGCAAGGACCTAGATCACTACATTTTTCAGGTAATCCTCCCATTAAAGCAGATATAGAACTACCTAAAGGAATAGTTTCTAATTCATTAATTTTGTCTTTATGGATACATAAGTCTTTTAGAAACTTTGCATATTTAGGTACCTGCTGAATAACATCAAAAAGGGGGACAGTTACCTCAACCTTTTTGAATATTTCTACCATTTTAGGATCAGGTTCCAGCTGCTTCCTGGGCTTCCTTGCAAGTTGTGGAAATGGAATGGGAGTAGTGTTTTCTGTGGTGCCTGTGCCTTTTTGTGCTTCTTCCTGTGGTTGAGCTATCTCTTCTTCAGCTATGTCCTGTATATCCTCTTCCTCTTCAACATCTTCGATTTCTACCACCTCTTCAGCTGAGGCGTATTCTGGTGAGCTTGGTTCCTCCTGATTCCTCTCCTGCAGTGTGGTTCCGGACCTCAGGGTGATGGCATTAATGCCTCCCTTTGGATTGGGTAATGGTTGAGAGGGGATTCCAGTGGTGCTTGAAGGTTGGTTACTGGAATTTTGTGCTGAACCAAGCTGTGTCATAAAAGCTTGCAGAGTAGAGGTGAGACCATTCAGACTGGCGTTAATAGTGTTCACGATGGTACTTTCCATGGCCAGTTGTCTTTTCTCAAAAGCTTGTAATAAATCTTCATTAGAAGATACAGAAGAATGAGTAAATTGAGAGGTTTGCTGCTGATTGTTCGGTGGTCCTTGGTTTTGCCTCAGTTGAGGTGCTCGGTAAGGTTGATTTTGCTGCCTGTTGTTGTTATTATTCCACCTCTGATTTCCCTGATTATCTCTGCCTCCCCTATTATTGTTGTCCCTCCAATTCTGGTTTGAATTGTCCTGCCATCCATGGTTATTATTTCCACTTTGATTGTACCCTTGGTTGGGGCGGTCATAGAAGTTGTGAGTGGATGCCACCATGTTGTCTTCTTGTTGGAGCTGCAGGCATTCATCAGTGTAATGGCTGTAATCAGCACAAATTCCGCAAATTCTTTGCGGAACTAGTTGTTGGTTTTACTGCGGTTGAGTTTGCTGAGCTTGTTGATTCAACTGCATTTGCTTCAGCAGGTTGGTCATCTTACAGATGCTTTGATTTAGAGCAGCAGTCTCTATGCCAGAAGATACTTTTGCAACAGCTTTTGAATGGCCTTGCTTCTGTCTGTGATTCCGAGTAGATTAAGCTAAATCCCTGATCAATTGCCAAGCTTCATCAGTGGTCTTGTATTTCTTCATAGACCCATTGCTGGCACTTTTCAATGTGGTCTTATCTTGGGGCCTCATACCTTGTGTGATATGGCTGAGTAGCACGATCTTGTCAATCATGTGACGGGGGCATGCTTCCAGAAGATTATTGAAGCGCTCCCAGTATTCGAAGAGAGTCTCATTGTCATCCTGAACAATTGTAGAGATATCCTACCTCAGTCTATCAGTAACTTCAGATGGGAAGAATTTCTCCAGAAACTCCTTTCTGAGTGTATCCCAGTTGGATACATTTGCTATAGGTTGAGTGTAGTACCACTCTCTTGCTTTTCCCTCAAGAGAGAACGGAAAAGCTTTCAGCAGAATTGAAGTTTCATCAGTACCATCACGCCTGACAGTAGAACAGGCTACCTGGAAATCTCTCAAGTGCTTGATAGGCTCTTGAGTAGGTAGGCCATGAAACTTGGGCATCAAATTTAACAGTGCGGTCTTTATTTCAAAATCTGTAGCTACCGCTGGATGATGCGCTTGAAACGGTTGCATTGTAAAATCAGGAGCTTCTTCCTCCTGAATGGTAACTCTTCTAGCTGCCATGTTTTCTGCACGTAAAACAACCGAATCAGTAGAACGGGGGCTGGTTTCTTCCTCAAATTCACTTTCAGATCCGCCCTCAGAGCGGGCAAACCTACACTGTTCTCGCCTTATTCGTGAAATTGTTCTTTCAATTTCAGGATCGAATATTAGCAAGCGCGGATCAGGAAGTGAACGTGTCATTTGACGGAAGAAACATGCAGCTCATAGTAGCAAAATTAAATAAAATGAAAATAAATAAATTCTAATTAATAAAATTAGCACTCTATTGCAACTCCCCGGCAACGGCGCCAAAAATTGATGGGAAGCAGAAGCTGGTGAATTAAAAATTTATTAAAATGGTTACGTTGCAAGTATAGTTCTTAACTCACCGAAAATCTGCCTATCAATTTAGAAATATGTCATAGAGAGTTTAAATTAAAATTACTGGGAGTTTTAAGTCCCAGGTCATCTCCCAACGAGTTGCAGAAAAGTGTGCTGTTTTATTAATCAGATGTTCCAAGAAGTTGAGCTAAGTAAATTGGAATTTAAATTGAGGAATTTTAAATAATATAAATAAAAGCCTTGACTGAGAATTGATTAGTTAGAATCTCTATCATTGATGGAGTGATTTTTAAGATTGATTTATAATTAACGGTTACTCTGTTTGGTTATCCTTTACTAGGTAAGGGAAACTCAAACAAGTTGGAATGCCAGATCTATTCACGAGTTGCAACCCACTTAGTTCAAAGGGATTGGCGTTGGTGACAGGATAGCAATCCAACATTTAACCCAACTACAAATTTTTCCTTCAATCCTTCCAACTCAAGAGTTCCTTTTAATCAACTCCCCATCAAGTAATGAAACTACTCACACATTGTAAATAAAGAATCCATAGCACATGAAAGGGAATTAAAAGAAGACATGATTATTGGAATTGAAATTAAATTAAAAAGAAATAATCCTTGCATTAATTAATCATAAAAGTATCTGAATGACAAAATTGAACATAACAAAGAACATGGAAGAATAAAACCAAGTTAAGAGAACAAACTAGAATGATGAAGTCTTGATGAGGAAATAACTCTTCTCAATATTCCAATGCTAAGACCAATTGAAAATTAAAATTCTAAAAACTAGAGAGAACAACCTAAGAGAGTGAAAAAACTAGATCTAAAACTATTGAATGAATGTGTGTGTTGTTTTTGCATATTACCTGACTCTACTCTACTGTTCCAGGCCGAAAACTGGGCCAAAATAAGGTCCAAAATCGCCCCCATCAAATTCTGCAGTTTATTCAGATCGCGCATGTCACGCGATCGTGTCATCCATGCGGACGCGTCGCTTGCGCTTTTTCCTCTCCACGCGTTCGCGTCGTCCACGCTACCACATCGCTTGCGCTTTCCAATCCGCGCGGCCGTGCAAGCCATGCGGCCGCGTCACTGCGATTTGCACTCCTTCGCGCGGTCGCGTGAGCCACGCGACCGCGTCAGTTCTCGCTGGTTATCTCCTCAAATTCGTGTGTTCCTTCCATTTTTGCTAGCTTCCTCTCAAATCTCCATCTCATTCATGCCCTATAAAGCCTGAAACACTTGACACACAGATCACGGCATCGAATGGAATAAAGGAGAATTAAAATTAAATAATTAAAGTCTCTAGGAAGCAATTTTCAAACATGTACTGAATTTAGGAAGGAAATCTAAATGCATGCTAAATTGATGAATAAGTGGGTAGGGATCATGACAAAACCACACAATTAAACACAATATAAACTATAAAATAGTGATTTATCATGGAGGTAGTCAAAGAAGAACACAAGAGAGTAGAGCTTACAAGCACATTGGAGATACCTCTCCCTAAATCATCACCATCAATTCTTTCATTCAAGTGGGTAAATTCCTTATACTTGAGCTTTATTATTCCCCTTGAATATGGTTTGCTTAAGACGGATGGTCAACTTAGATATATTTGTGGCTTTAAGAGCAAAAGGGAGATGGTTAGTGGTTGGCAATGTAAATCAAAGTTCATGATGGTTGCATGCCCAAAGCTTAATAGAAAGGGTTGGTGTAGAACTAGATTGCTTGGGTTTAAGATGATGTTTGGTCACTTGAATAAGAATTCCAAAACTATGGCACCCACATGGAATAATGATAATCAACTTGAAGATGGATGTGGAAACAAGATATGGGATCCGGGAATATATGAGGATCAACTTTGGGAGCCCATGGCTTGTGAAGAACTCCATCAAGGCTTGGAGGCATTACCTTTGAAGAATAGAGCTTATTGGAGTACCAAGTATTGGTGGGAGTTCCAAGAAGATTTTAAGCACAAGCCACCTTGAAAGGAGCTCCCCATAAGTCCAACTTAAGGACAATAAACAAAAGTGCTAGGTGGGAGACACCCCACCATGGTAAATTCTTTTCATTTTTTTCTCTTTTGTACATACTAATAGAATTAGCTTAATTTCATGTTTTGTTGAGTTTGTTGAGACTAATTGGTAGTTTAGTATGTTAAATAAGGTTTTATGGTGTTTTGGTAGCTGTTTGGAGGTTTGGAATGCTTGGATTGGTACAAAAAAAAACATAGAAAAAAATAAAAAAATAAAATAAAATAAAACAGAGCACCATCCGTACGTACGTGCACTGCGCGCGTACACGTGCATCAAGCATTTTCACCTATCCGCGCACACGCGCCATGTACGCGTACGCATGGATTGAGAAATTTCACCCCAAGCCAAAAATCCGAGAGTTGTGCGAACGTTGCGCGCGCATTGTGCCTTTCGCACAAACCAACTCGCGCGTACGCGAACATGACGGGTACACGTCACTCTCGAAATAAGCCATCAACGCGGATGCGCCATGTACGCGTATGCGTCGCGTCCATTGCACCACCATCCGCGCGCGCGCGCCATGCGCGCGTACGCGCGGATGTCCTTCCTTCAACACATCTCTTTTCTTCCCTCTTTCCATTTCTTTCCTTCTTCTTTCTTCTTCCCTTCTCCTACCCTTCATCGAACACTCCCAAACACCATTGATAACCATTTATTTTAGTTAGTTAATTAGTTAGTTAGTTAGTTAATTAGTTAGTTAGTTGATTAGTTAGTTTAATTTTCATTTATTTTTTCTCTTTTTCATTGTAAATGTTGGATTGTTATTCTTGTTTACCATTAATTGCTGCTGAGTATTAAAAAGAGATGTTTTCTTAACATCATTATGTTTATAAACTTTGTTGGATTCTATTGTTGAGGTTATATTTTGCTACTTGGTTTTGAGTGTTTCATGCTTACCTTTTAAGAATACCAAGTGATGAGAATTGCCTTCGAACTTGTAACTCTTCTTGAATTGCATGATTTGGCCACCATGTGATTTGAACATTATTCTTTGATTAGGCAAACTCTTGATATTGAATGTTGTGCATTTACCTTAATGCATTGTATTTCACGATCATATGCATCCATATGCTTTTAGCTTGAATGCTCTCATACTTCTTTAATGCTTGTTTTACCTTACAAGTTTACTTAAAGTATCTCAAGCATACTAGAATGAGTAAAGTGCATGCTTCTTTAGTGACATAGCTTTTATGCTAATGTGTGTTCTAAAAGGCGCCTAATTTAGAACTCACATCCCTATTTTCCTAATGTCACACTAATTTACTCACTCAATTCTAGTGATTAGTACCTCATTTCCAACAATGTATACTTCCTTGCTTTTGTTTTCTCATCTTATGGTGTTATATTTTTGTTTTTTATGAATGATGCACCGTAAGCAAAAATGGAAGCGGAAGAAAGAACGCGCAGCAACCGGTTGATCTACCAGTTGAAGGTAGCAATTCGGAGAGTCGCCGTACCCCCTTGCACATCTTTGAGTGCACCGAGGACGGTGCAAACTTTTAAGTGTGGGAAGGTCGTCCGACCTATCAGCGATTTTGGGTGACAAATTTCTAATTCCAACACCTTTGCATTCCATTTTTAGGTTTTTAGTATTTTTGTTGCATTTTCTTAATTTTGCATATATATATACAATAAGCTTAGTTAAAATAATGAAATTTTCAAGATTTTTATCTATAAGGCACCAATTGATTTGAGTGAAAACTTTTCATAGGACTTGCTTGAATTATATATATATTGTGGAACATGATTTTTGAGCTAAGAACACAAGCTTGTGAGATTTGAGCCTAATGGTGTGGTTACATCTTATAACCACTTATTTTCCTTCTTGTGTGCATTATTCTCTTTCTATGACTGTAATCTTTGATTTATTTGATTTTTTATGTCAATTATTTTGTGTATTCGTGCATTTGTATGATTGAGGGCATCATTTCATTTAGCTCACTTACCCAAATAGCCTTACCTTTTATCTTCCTTTGTTAGCCAACTTTTAGCCTACACTTAACCCACTTGTTCTTAATCTAGCAGATTACAAGTCTTGAAGCAAAAAATAATAA
Organism: Arachis hypogaea; assembly: GCF_003086295.3. Lineage (NCBI taxonomy): Eukaryota > Viridiplantae > Streptophyta > Magnoliopsida > Fabales > Fabaceae > Arachis > Arachis hypogaea. The sequence goes on from NC_092052.1 coordinate 55,557,423, forward strand.
ATGTCCTTATTTGGATCTTTGATTAGCTTAGGCTAGTGTGTGTATCATTCAAGTGTGGGAACCTTAGGACATTGGGGAATAAAAGGGTAGTTTTGTATTTTGTTATAAATATTGGGAATTGGGTGAATACTCATGTATTAATCAAATGCTAAATCTTGTGCATTGATGTTCTTGTATATAGAAAGAAAAAAATGAGAAAAATAAAAGAAGAACAAAATATGGAAAAGAAAAAAAAATAGAAAAAGAAATAAACAAAAAAAAAGAAAGAAATAAAAAGGGGACAAAATGCCCCAAAGCAAAGCTCAATAAGGATCAATACATAAGTGTTGTGAAATGAAAAGAAAATACATGAGTATGTGAAAAAGTAAAAAAAAAAATGGGTAGTTAGGTTAGTTTTGAAATAGGATGTCATAGGTTAGGTGGGAAGTTTAAGCTTATCAAAGATTCAAATTTCAAGCTCACTTGACCAAATATGCATCCTACCTTGACCCTAGCCCCATTACAACCAATAAAAAGACCTCATGATATATGTATGCATGCATGAAATAAATGTTGATTGTTAGAAGAAAAACAAATCTTAGAAAGCATGATTAGGAGAGAATTGAGAGAATCAACCCTAAACACTTGAGCGAATGGAGTGCAAACACATCCGGTGAGGGTTTGATGCTCAATTACATGTTTTCACCTATGATCATCATTCTTCATGCAAGTTTGTAAAAAAAAATATTTAATAGCTCAATTCAATTGTGGTTTGGCATGGTTGCTAATACCTTTAGCCCTTGTGCATATGTGCTTCTTGAGGATTGATTTATTTTGACCAAGCAATTGCATTCATGTAGATAGTTGCATATAGGTAGATTGAATTTATTTTAATGTCATTGAATAAATGCCATACCCTTTGTTCTTTCTTGGTTTAAGCATAAGGACATGCTTGGTTTAAGTGTGGGGAGGTTGATAAACCCCATTTGTAGGGTTTATTTTGTGCTTCATTTAGGGGATTTTATCACCTTTTACCCACATTTATTCAATGAAATAGCATGGTTTCATGATTGTTTCCCAATTTGTGCTTAAGTGTGAAAACATGCTTTCTAGATCCTTAATTAGCTAAATTTGATTCACTTTTGTTTCCACTAGATGCCTTGATTTGTGTTAAGTGATTTCAGGTTGAAAAGGCTAGGAATGGATCAAAGAAGTGAAGAGGAAAGCATACAAAGTGGAGAAATCATAGAAAAGCCAAAGAATTGGAAATGTGCATCCACGCGCACGCGCAATGTACGCGCACGCGCACTGTACGCGTACGCGCCGATGGGCGCACGTGATTTTTTAAATGGAAAATGTGCCCAGTGATTTCTGAGAGTTGTGGGGCCCAATTTCAACCAACTTTGGCGCCCAAAATGCATATAAGGACCAAGGATTGAAGGGGAAAAGGGGGATTCACTCATTTTAACTCATACACACATTAGGATTAGTTTAGAGTTAGTTTTAGAGAGAGAAGCTCTCACTTATCTCTAGGATTAGGAATTAGGATTAGGTTTAGTTCTTAGATCTAGGTTTAATTCATGCTTTGATTTAATTTTCTTTTGTAATTTCTTCTTCTTCTACATCTCCTCTCTCTAGTTTAGCATTTAATTCTTGTAATTCTCTACTTTTATGTTGATGCATCTTTGTTCTTTCCTTTTCCTTTTAATGCAATTTATGTTTTCATTTTCCTTTATTGTTCATTTGATTTGTTGTTGTTTAATTCCTTGCAATTGAGTAGTATAGATTTACTTTCCTTGCAATTTTACTATGTTTTCTTTTTATGCCTTCCAAGTGTTTGATAAAATACTTGGAAGGATTTTAGAGTAGATTTTAGTGTTCTTGGCTTAGGAAGGTAACTTAGGAACTCTTGAGTTACTATGTCCAAGTGATTGACGATTGGGAGCTATTAACTCTAGATCTCACTAATTGAATTGGTGGAGAACTAGGACTTATGGACTTGGATTGATATAGCTCACTTGACTTTCCTCTACTATTAGTTAGGGGTTAACTTAGTGGGATTGATCCTTGCCAATTCTCATGTTTTGGTTAGTGATAAGGATAGAGATCTTTGACCACCAACCTTTGCCAAGACCTTTTTAGTTGTTAGTTTATTTTCATTGCCATTTACTTTTCATGTTTCTCACCCAAAACCCCAAAAATACCTCATAACCAATAACAAGAACACTTTATTATAATTCCTAGGGAGAATGACCCGAGGTTCAATACTTCGGTTTATAAATTTAGGGGTTTATTTTAGTGACAAATAATCTTTTGCATGAAAGGATTCTTTGTTGGTTTAGAAACTATACTTACAACAAGACTTCATTTGTGAATTCTAAACCACAGAAAGAATCTAATAATCAAGAACATTACTGAGAAGAAGAAGAGAAGCAAGAGGAAAGGGAATTATTGGAGTAGAAGCATCAGAAGAAGAGGATCAAGAGATGGAGGATAACATCCTAAATCACCCTGAGGGTGTGGCTAATAACAATGGCCATCCTCAAAGGAGAGTTCTAGCTTCCTACACCTTCTCCAATGCAAGAAACTATGGGAGTAGCATACTCACTCCAAATGTTCATGCAAACAACTTTGAGTTGAAACTTCAACTGATCACTTTGGTGCAGAACAACTGTTCTTATGGAGGAGGTTCCTTGGAAGATCCAAATTAGTACCTAGCCATCTTTCTAAGGATATGTGACACAGTTAAGACAAATGGTGTACATCCAGACATCTACAAGTTGCTGCTATTCCCATTTTCATTAAAGGACAAAGCTGCTCAATGGTTGGAGGCATTTCCAAAAGAAAGCATCAACAATTGGGAGGATTTAGTGAGCAAATTTCTGTCTAAATTCTACCCACCTCAGAAGATCATAAGGTTGAAGACGGAGGTACAAAACTTCACCCAAATGGATGGAGAGTCACTTTATGAGGCCTGGAAAAGATACAAAGCCTTGATCATAAAGTGTCCACTAGAGATGTTCAATGAATGGGATAAACTCCAAAATTTCTATGAAAGATTGACACTGAGAGCTCAAGAAGCCCTTGATTATTTTGCAGGAGGTTCATTACAACTCATGAAGATAGCTGAGGAAGCTCAGAACCTCATAGACACTGTGGCAAATAACCAATACTTCTATGCTCATCAAAGGTAACGCCAACCAGCTCAAAGGAAGGGTGTATTGGAGCTGGAAGGTGTGGATACCATTTTAGCTCAAAACAAAGTGATGCATCAACAGATCCAGCAGCAAATGGAGATGATGGCCAAGAGGATTGATGGTCTTCAAGTAGCTGCAGTGAATACTACAAATCAACCACCAGCTGGGTGGGGCAGAATGAGGAAAACTATGAAGAGCAGCAGCAAGAGCAAGTTAACTATATGCACAATCAAGGTGCTAGTCAGAATGAATTCTATGGAGACACTTATAACTCATCTTGGAAGAACCACCCAAATTTGAGGTGGGGAGACAACCAAAACCAACAGCCTTGGCAAAGAAACTCAAACTAGAACAATCCCAGAAACACAAACCATCAAAACCATCAAAACACTAACCAAAACCAATACAAAAAACCACAAAACAATCAACCCCAACCCAACTACTATCCACCCAACAACCCATCCACTAACCAAAATAACTATCATCCACCCTCAGCATCCCATAATCAAACACAACCACCCCAAGAATCTCAAAGGATCTCCAACTTGGAGATAATGATGGAAAAGATGATGAAACATCAAGAGTTAACTAGTAAAAACCATGAAGCTTCACTGCGAAATCTAGAGAGGCAAATTGGATAATTGTCCAAGCAAACAGTAGCTGAAAGAGCACCCAATGCATTACCAAGTGACACCATTTCCAATCCCAAAGAATAATGCAAAGAAATCCAATTAAGGAGTGGAAGAACCTTGGTAAATGATAGAGAAACTAACAAGAGGCCAGCTGAGAACGATGAGGCTAGCAGCAAGGAAGAAGTGACACTTAAGGAGAAGGACCAAGAAAAGCTCAAGGAGAAAGAGGAACAGCCACAAGCTTCAAAGAAGGGAAAGCAAGTCATGGAGGAGCAATCCCAAGAACAGAGGAAAATGGTGAAGCCTTACACCCATCCTTTGCCATACCCTCAAAGATTTCAGAAGGAGATCAAGGATCAACAGTTTTCCAAGTTTCTAGAAGTTTTCAAGAAGCTGGAAATCAATATTCCACTTGCTGAAGCCTTGGAGCAGATGCCTCTATATGCAAAATTCCTGAAGGAGCTTATCAACAAGAAGAGGAGCTAGAATGAAAAAGAGACAGTGATCTTGACACAAGAATGCAGTGCAGTGATCCAAGAAGGAATCCCACCAAAACTCAAAGACCCAGCTCTTCTTGCCTTGTACCATTGGTAACATAATCATTGACAAGGCACTGTGTGATTTAGGATCCAGTATCAACCTGATGCCTTTGTCTATGATGAGAAGGCTACTTATAGAAGAAGTGAAGCCTACACAGATGTCATTGGAGCTAGTGGATAGGTCTCTGGTAGTTCCCAACGGGGTGATTGAAAATCTCTTGGTCAGAATAGGAAAATTCATATTTCCAGCAGATTTTGTAATCCTGGACTTAGGTGAAGAGGGGAATGACTCCATTATATTGAGAAGACTTTTCCTAGCCACAGTAAGGGCTGTCATTGATGTGGAACAAGGAGAAATGATTTTAAGGGTAAATGATAAGAAGATCACTCTAAATGTCTTCTAGGAAATACAGCATACTGTTGAAAAGAAAAGCTGCATGAGGGTTGAAGAAGAAAACTTGCTTTGGCAATAAAAACCCAATGAAGCACTCATCAGCTCATCCCCGAAGCAAAAGACAAACAGTGGAGAAGAGAAAAAGGGGAATGAAGATGTAAAGAATGAGAAGAAAAGGCAGGAAGAGAGTGAGGAGTTGATCATAAGGAAAATAGACCCTGATATAAAGCCTGCTATAAAGACAGAAAAGCCACCAAAGAAAGGAAAGAAGAGCAAGAAAAGGGTTCCAAAAGGGTGGAGAAACAAAAGAATCCCAACTGAAGGGTTCTCAAAAGGAGACAAGGTACAACTGGTATACCAACAGTTGGAGACAGGCCCTCAAACTGATGATTATTACACTGTCAATAAGATACTCTCATTAGAGCATATAGAGATTGATCATCAAGGCATAGGAAGAAGGCTCACAGTAAGAGGAGACAAGCTGAGGCACCATAATCATCAGCCACCCTAACAAGGACCCAATGTCAAGCTAGTGACATTAAAAGAGCGCTTGTTGGGAGGCAACCCAACCAGAGGTAGTTTTCTTTTCCTAAACCATTTCAATAAAAAGGTTAAGTGGACTGATAAACCACTATTTTTTGGTTTATATTGTTTTCAATTGAGTGGTTTTTATCAACTCTTTACCCACTTATTCATACTATTTGCATGGTTTTACATTTGCCTTCCTAATTATGTGCTTTAATTGAAAACATGCTTCTTTGGCCTTAAGTTTCCTATGTTTAAATTCTCTCTTATTACCATTAGATGCCTTGATATGTGTGTTAAGTGATTTCAGAGATTACAGGGCAGGAATGGCTCAGAGGATGGAAAGGAAGCATGCAAAAGTGGAAGGAATACAAGAAACTGAAGGAACTGCTAAAGCTGACCAGCCTGACCTCTCTGCACTCAAACGGTCATAACTTGAGCTACAAAGGTCCAAATGATGCGATTCCAATTGCGTTGGAAAGCTAACATCCGGGGCTTCGATTTGATATATAATTTGTCATAGATGCTCCGACTTTAGGTGATGCGAACGCGTGAATGACGCACCCGGGTCGTATATGCGAATTGCAATCCGCGCAAACGTGTGGACGATGCCTCCGCGTCAGTTTCCCGCGACCTGAACGTAACAGAAATCGCAGGGGGCGATTTCTAGGCTATTTTTGACCCAGTTTTTAGCCCAGAACACACAGATTAGAGGTTATAAAGTGGGAGAATGCATCCATTCATAATCAAGCTTTCAAATTCACAATTTTAGAATTAGATGTAGTTTTTAGAGAGAGAGGTTCTCTCCTCTCTCTTAGGATTTAGAATTAGGATTCTTTTCAGTTCATGATTATTTCATCTTTTGCGATCACAGGTTCAATGTTCCTTTTATTTATTTTTCTAATTTAATTTATGAACTTCCATGTTAGATTTGATTTCTTTTATTAATGCAATTTGAGGTATTTCAGATTTATGATTTTTTTTTTAGCTTTTTATATTCTTGATTTTAATTGATGAATTGATAAATTGGAGACAATTGAGTTATCAAACTCCTTGTTGATTGAAAATTGGAATTCTTCAAGAATTAATTTGAGATCCAATAACTCTAGCCCTTCCCCAAGGAAAGACTAGGACTTGAGGATTCAAAAATTAATTTATCCGCTTAACTTACCTTCATAGTTAGAGGTTAACAAAGTGGGAGAAAAATCCAATTCTCATCACAATTGATAAGGATAACTAGGATAGGACTTTCAATCCTCATAACTTGCCAAGAGTTTATTTTATAGTTATTTATTTATTTTATTCTTCTTATCATTCAACATACTGCTTCCTTACTTTCAAAACCCACAATTTACAAGAATCATAACCAATAATAAGAACATACCTCCCTGCAATTCCTTGAGAAGACGATCCAAGGTTTAAATACTCGATTATCAATTTTAAAGGGGTTTGTTACTTGTGACAACTAAAACCTTTCTAAGAAAGCTTTATTGCTTGGTTTAGTAACTATACTTGCAACGAGAGTTTACTATAACCTCTAAACCATCAATCTTCATTTCTTCAAAATGGCGTCTTTGCCGGGGAATTGCAAACGTGTGCCTTATTATTGGTTATTGTAAATATTTACTTTTTTCTTGTTTATTTGTTTTTATTTTTGCTTTTATTTTTTCTTTTTTATAAATTAAGAGGTTATTGGTTTTTATTTAGTTATTAAATTTTTTTTTTTCAAAAATTTGTTCTTCGTGTTCATCTTGATCTTCAAGTTGTTCTTAATTGTTTTCTTCGTTTTGATCTAAAAATTTTAAGTTTGGTGTCATTTTATCATTTTTCTCTTCCCTCATTAAATTCAAAAATTCAAAATTTAAAACTCAAATTTCAAATTTCAAATTTCAATTTTAAAAATTCAAATCTTTTTCAAAAATCATATCTTTTTCAAAATCTTATCTTACTTTATTTCAAAATTCAAATTTCAAAAAATTAAAATTCAAAATTTAAATTTCAATAACCTTTTAATTTAAAATTTGTTTTTATTTTTGTTTTTAATTCCTTGAGAAGACGACCCGAGGTTTAAATACTCGGTTATCAATTTTAAAGGGGTTTGTTACTTGTGACAACCAAAACTTTTCTAAGAAAGGTTGATTGCTTGGTTTAGTAACTATACTTGCAACGAGAGTTTACTATAACCTCTAAACCATCAATCTTCATTTCTTCAAAATGGCGCCGTTGCCGGGGAATCGCAAACGTGTGCCTTATTATTGGTTATTGTAAATATTTGCTTTTTTCTTGTTTATTTGTTTTTATTTTTGCTTTTATTTTTTATTTTTCATAAATTAAGAGGTTATTGGTTTTTATTTAGTTATTAAAAAAAAATTTCAAAAATTTGTTCTTCGTGTTCATCTTGATCTTCAAGTTGTTTTTAATTGTTTTCTTCGTTTTGATCTAAAAATTTTAAGTTTGGTGTCATTTTATCGTTTTTCTCTTCCCTCATTAAATTTAAAATTTAAAACTCAAATTTCAAATTTCAAATTTCAATTTTAAAAATCCAAATCTTTTTCAAAAATCATATCTTTTTCAAAATCTTATCTTACTTTATTTTAAAAATCAAATTTCAAAAATTTAAAATTCAAAATTTCAAATTTCAAATTTCAAAATCTAATTTTCAAATTTCAAAATTTAATTTTCAAATTCAAAAATTTAAATTTCAATAACCTTTTAATTTAAAATTTGTTTTTATTTTCGTTTTTAATTCCTTGAGAAGACGACCCGAGGTTTAAATACTCGGTTATCAATTTTGAAGGGTTTGTTACTTGTGACAACCAAAACTTTTCTAAGAAAGGATGATTGCTTGGTTTAGTAACTATACTTGCAACGAGAGTTTACTATAACCTCTAAACCATCAATCTTCATTTCTTCAAAATGGCGCCGTTGCCGGGGAATTGCAAACGTGTGCCTTATTATTGGTTATTGTAAATATTTGCTTTTTTCTTGTTTATTTATTTTTATTTTTGCTTTTATTTTTTCTTTTTCATAAATTAAGAGGTTATTAGTTTTTATTTAGTTATTAAAAAAAAATTTTTCAAAAATTTGTTCTTCGTGTTCATCTTGATCTTCAAGTTGTTCTTAATTGTTTTCTTCGTTTTGATCTAAAAATTTTAAGTTTGGTGTCATTTTATCGTTTTTCTCTTCCCTCATTAAATTCAAAAATTCAAAATTTAAAACTCAAATTTCAAATTTCAAATTTCAATTTTAAAAATTCAAATCTTTTTCAAAAATCATATCTTTTTCAAAATCTTATCTTACCTTTTTTCAAAAATCAAATTTCAAAATTCAATATTTAAATTTCAATAACTTTTTAATTTAAAATTTGTTTTTATTTTCGTTTTTAATTCCTTGAGAAGACGACCCGAGGTTTAAATACTCGGTTATCAATTTTAAAGGGGTTTGTTACTTGTGACAACCAAAACTTTTCTAAGAAAGGTTGATTTCTTGGTTTAGTAACTATACTTGCAACAAGAGTTTACTATAACCTCTAAACCATCAATCTTCATTTCTTCAAAGACTTATCTGTATTGCAAGGAGCTAAGTTTGGTGTTGCACACCAAAATAATTTAAGGGTGAATGAAGGATGCTAAGTTTGGTGTTCCACCAAAAATCTCATTTAGAAAACACATTTCAACCCTCTGCATTAATGGTTACTAGCTCCAAGCAATCAGGGAAACCACTAAACCGTTGTCTGTTCTCTAGTTTTTAGTTTTATTACTTTTAGCAAAATCACAAGGTTTCATATAACTGATGCATCATAGACAGTAGCAAGGGACTAAGTTTGGTGTTTCCTCATCAAAGTAAGTTCAAGAAACTACAATAATTCATGCATGCTAACCATCTGCCTAAGTGCTTGGAAAAAGAAGCAATTTCCAATAATTATGCAGAAAAGACACTCAGCCTCTTAAAAGAATCATCACCAAGGGAAATGCAAAAGTAAAAGATGATGATGACAAAAGGAAAGCTGCAAGACACTCCTGAGAGGTTGTATTGTCACAAAATTCACTATGTTTTGAAATGTTCTGAATGAGAAGCTGCTGTTTACCTTGATGTTTAGTTCAAATAATGCAATTTTTTATGTCTGCACTAGTTTAAATGCTTGTTATCACTCATCTGCATTAAATTCTGTCTTGTTTCCTGATGAGCGGATAATTTATATACTTTTTGGCATTGTTTTTACATAGTTTTCAGTATAATTTAGTTAGTTTTTAGTATATTTTTATTAGTTTTTAAATAAAATTCATATTTCTGGACTTTACTATGAGTCTGTGTGTTTTTCTATGATTTCAGGTATTTTCTGGCTAAAATTGAGGGACTTGAGCAAAAATCAGATTCAGAGGTTGAAGAAGGACTGCAGATGTTGTTGGATTCTGACCTCCCTGCACTCAAAGTGGGTTTTCTGGAGCTACAGAACTCCAAATGACGCGCTCTCAATTGCGTTGGAAAGTAGACATTCAGGGATTTCCAGCAATATATAATAGTCCATACTTTTTCCGAGTTTAGACGATGCAAACTGGCGTTCAACGCCAGCTCCATGCTGCATTCTGGAGTTAAACGCCAGAAATAGGTTGCAAAGTGGAGTTAAACGCCAGAAACAGGTTACAAACTGGCGTTCAACTCCAAGAGAAGCCTCTACACGTGTAAAGCTCAATGCTCAGCCCAAGCACACACCAAGTGGGCCCCAGAAGTGGATTTCTGCATCAATTACTCATTTCTGTAAACCCTAGTAACTAGTTTAGTATAAATAGGACTTTTTACTATTGTATTTAGATCTTTAGTTTCATCTTTAGATCACGTTTGGGGGCTGGCCATTCGGCCATGCCTGGACCTTCATCACTTATGTATTTTCAACGGTAGAGTTTCTACACACCATGGATTAAGGTGTGGAGCTCTGCTGTTCCTCATGAATTAATGCAAAGTACTATTGTTTTTCTATTCAATTCAAGCTTATTCCTATTCTAAGATGTTCATTCGCACCCAAGAACATGATGAATGTGATGATTATGTGACGCTCATCATCATTCTCACTTATGAACGCGTGCCTGACAAACACTTCTGTTCTACATACAAACAAGCTAGAATGAGTATCTTTTAGATATCTAATACAGAGGACCGAGTCCGAGATATTAGAATCTTCGTGGTATAAGTTAGAACCCATGGATGGCCATTCTTGAGATCCAAGAAGTCTAAACTTTGTCTGTGGTATTCCGAGTAGGATCTGGGAAGGGATGGCTGTGACGAGCTTCATGATGTGCGGAAAACGATCCGACACAAAACTCACCGGCAAGTGCACCGGGTCGCATCAAGTAATAATAACTCACGGGAGTGAGGTCGATCCCACAGGGATTGAAGGATTGAGCAATTTTAGTTTAGTGGTTGATTTAGTCAAGAGAATCAAGATTTGGTTGAGAGATTTGTGATTTGCAGAATTTAAATTGCATGGAAAGTAAAGGGAATGGGTAATTTGCATGAAATTTAAGAGAACTGAAATTTAAAGTGCTGGATCTTAAAGAGCAAGAAATTAAATGGCCGAAACTTAGAACGCAAGAAATGTAAATTATAGAATCTGAAAGTGCAAAAAATGTAAATGGCTTGAATTGTAAAGGGAATTGGGAATTGGATTTGCAGAAATTAAACAAGAAAGAGTAAAATTCAACACACAGAAGAGTGGAAGATGCCTTGGTTTGAATCGGATCTAAAACAGAAATATAAAAGAGCCTGAAAAGCAGTAAACAGAGAAATTGAGAATGGGAATCCAGATCTCAGGACTCAAGAGACTAGATAACCAAGTCTAGATCTCAATGCCTTCCTAGATCCAACAAGAGCAATTGCAAAGGAAATGTAAATTGCAGAGAAAGTAGAAGAAGAAGTAATTATCAGAAACTGAAATTCAATTGTGCAGTAAAATTAAACAAGATCCCAAGGTGAGATTGAAACAGAATTTCTTCAATTCTCCACCCAAGATCCGAAGCAAGAAAAGTAAAGAGTATTCAAGCAAGAACAAGGAGGAAGAGAGATCAATTCTCCTCCCCAAATTCTCTTGAATTATAACAACAATGCCAAAATGTAAAAGTGAGCTCTCTACAAAATACAAAATCAAAACCGAAAAGAAAAGCTCTCCGAAAACTCCCTACGAAAACTAAAGGAAAAGCTCCTCTAGAAACTTAAATCTTCATCTATTTATACACTTTCTTCAAATGGTCTTCAAGCCTTGAATTGGGCCTTTGCTCTTGACGGAATTGGGTTGATAGAGGCCTTGGTTGATTGCTCTTGGAGTTGGAGAGAGAACCGAAGTGAACCGGGTTGGGAATTATAAAAGCTTGAGTAAAAGTTTGAGTAAAAGTTTGAGGCAAACTTTTACTCAAACTTTTTACATCAGCTGCCCCATTCTTGCTGCTACCAACGTTTGAGCTAAAGTTTGGGGTCAAACTTTTGCTCAAACGTTGGCCCCCTTATGCACACTCATGGCGCCAACGTTTGCCAAAAAGTTTGAGGCAAACGTTGGCGCAAACTTTTTGTCTCCAGGGTGTGTTGCTGATGGCGCCAACGTTTGCCAAAAAGTTTGAGGCAAACGTTGGCGCAAACTTTTGTCCTCCAGGGTATTGATTTGTGATGCCAACGTTTGCCAAAAAGTTTGAGGCAAACGTTGGCTCAAGCTTTTCTCCCAAAAGTTTGAGCTAAAGTTTGAGGCAAACTTTTGCTCAAGCTTTTTGTTCCCTGGTGTGTTTTCACTTATCCGAAAGTTTGAGCTAAAGTTTGAGGCAAACTTTTGCTCAAACTTTTTGTTCTCTCTTGCTCCTAGCTATTCCTTCTTGCTTCAACCTTTTTCCAAGCTTTCTTCACCTATCATCAATCAACCAAACACATCAAAGCTATGCTCAAAATCATGAGTTTGTCATTCTTTCATAATATGTGGCAATTATAGCATAAATCCTCATGAAATTGCATTAATTCATCTATGGTTGATTAAATCAAAGGAAACATAAAAATCTACCCAATTGGCTTGCTTGTGGCTCAAGAAAGTGCATAATTCAATTGAAAACAAAAGAAAAAGGCTAGTGAAACTAGGCTAAGATGACTTGTCATCACAACACCAAACTTAAAGCTTGCTTGTCCCCAAGCAAGAAATGAATTATGCTCAAAGGTTCTTTCAATCAAAATGGAATTGAAAAATTACATGTACTATCCTGTGAGTGAAGTGATCAAGTGACAGTGGGGTGAACTCTAAATCATGTGCTCATGCAAGGGCCTCAGTGCTTACTAGTCCCTACATCTTGGAAGTCTTAGGTCTTAGAACTTTCATCCAAATAATATCATGAAGATCTCTTTATGTGTAATCACCTTGAAGCAGCTTATAGTTTCTTTGCATTGACCTTGACTCTAAGTGTCATGTCTCAAAAAGGCTCTTTAGATAAGCTTTCAATCAATATTCCTAAACCAGTTGGTTTTAAGGTATTAGATGTTAAAGCACCCCTAAGGATTTACTTGCTCAAGCCTCTTTCTTTGACACAATTCGACCACAAGCATTTACTAGGATAACAACTCTTTGAGTTTTTGTTTCTTCTTTCTGTTCTACCTAGTAATTGATGCTCAGAGCCTTGGGCCATGTTCTTTTTGTTTTTGTATTTTCTTTATTTTCTTTTGTTTTGTTTGCTGCTTCTTGGATCAATAAATTTTTGATAATCTCCACAATACTTCTTTGAACTTCATGTCTTGCCTATGAGCTCTCATGCAAGTTTTTATAAGCATGCAACCTCAATACATTATCATACAACTAGAACCGCCACTTCTCCTAATCTTTTGCTTGCCTCAAAATCGTTTAATTCCTCAATCCTTCTTTTCAAAGAACTTTCATGTGATGCATTTTTGAAATATTGAGTGCAAACAAGTGTGAAAAGTGTAGTGTTGTGAATAATCAAGCATCTTAGTTATTGAATTACAGAAAAACTATACTATGCGGACAAGCAGGGGTATTATATCACTTTCAATCATAGCAGTATCTGATATAAAACAATCACTGAACAATACAACCTTTTGGAATCTACTTGCTGTCCTCCTCCTCATCATCCTCATTGCTGGTTTTAGCATTCCTCTTTCATTTCTTTGGGTGATGATGCTTAATCCTTCCAAAAGCTTGTATTACACTCTGCAATGATATTGAAAGTTGCTTGTTCCCCAAGCACTTGAAAAATGGTTAGCATGCATGATTTATTTGTGGGCTTTTGTACTTACTTTGGTGTGGGAACACCAAACTTAGTACCTTGCCAATGGTTCTTGTTCATCAAACTAACCAGATGTGAAACTCTTTTTCTTTTTCAAAAGTGACAAAACTGGAAACTTAGGAAACGGCAGCATAGTTAAGCAGTGTATCTAAATGCTTGAAGCTAGCATTATGCAGAAAGTGAGAATGTGTTTTATGATGGGATTTTGGTGGAACACCAAAGTTAGAATCCTTCATTCTTCTTTATATTGTTTTGGTGTGCAACACCAAACTTAGCTTCTTGCAATATAAATAAAACTAATTAACCTTTTTATTAAAATAGCTATGAAAAGAAAACTACCTCAGGTTGGGTTGCCTCCCAACAAGCGCTCTTTTATTGTCATTAGCTTGACATCCTTCATCCTCTGATCATGGAAGTTGAGGCTTCTGTTGCCTTTGGTTTCCTCCTAAGTGAGGTTTTGCTTTGTGATGCTCATCCTGGATGATTGATTCTTTTCCTTCAGCCCTCTTCTCACCCATTTCTGCGAGGTTCTTAGCCAGTTGCTACATTTGCCTCTCAATTCTTCTCAGTGACATATAAATCAACAAACGGAACACCCAGTGGTATTCTTGAAAATTGAGTGTAGTCCGTTGAGACAAAACTTCAAACAGTTAGTGTGTTAGTCAAAAATTAGAGAAACAGAAAATAAAAATGCTAGATCTAGATCACCACCTCACTTAATCATTGTCAATCTAATCAATCCCCGGCAACGGTGCCAAAAACTTTATGTGCGGAAAACGATCCGAGACAAAACTCACCGGCAAGTGCACCGAGTCGCATCAAGTAATAATAACTCACGGGAGTGAGGTCGATCCCACAGGGATTGAAGGATTGAGCAATTTTAGTTTAGTGGTTGATTTAGTCAAGCGAATCAAGATTTGGTTGAGAGATTTGTGATTTGCAGAATTTAAATTGCATGGAAAGTAAAGGGAATGGGTAATTTGCATGAAATTTAAGAGAACTAAAATTTAAAGTGCTGGATCTTAAAGAGCAAGAAATTAAATGGCCGAAACTTAGAATGCAAGAAATGTAAATTGCAGAATCTTAAAGTGCAAGAAATGTAAATGGCTTGAATTGTAAAGGGAATTGGGAATTTGATTTGCAGAAATAAAACAAGAAAGAGTAAAATTCAACAAACAGAAGAGTGGAAGATGCCTTGGTTTGAATCGGATCTAAAACAGAAATATAAAAGAGCTTGAAAAGCAGTAAACAGAGAAATTGAGAAAGGAAATCCAGATCTCAGGACTCAAGAGACTAGATAACCAAGTCTAGATCTCAATGCCTTCCTAGATCCAACAAGAGCAATTGCAAAGGAAATGTAAATTGCAGAGAAAGTAGAAGAAGTAGTAATTATCAGAAACTGAAATTCAATTGTGCAGTAAAATTAAACAAGATCCCAAGGTGAGATTGAAACAGAATTTCTTCAATTCTCCACCCAAGATCCGAAGCAAGAAAAGTAAAGAGTATTCAAGCAAGAACAAGGAGGAAGAGAGATCAATTCTCCTCCCCAAATTCTCTTGAATTATAACAACAATGCCAAAATGTAAAAGTGAGCTCTCTACAAAATACAAAATCAAAACCGAAAAGAAAAGCTCTCCGAAAACTCCCTACGAAAACTAAAGGAAAAGCTCCTCTAGAAACTTAAATCTTCATCTATTTATACACTTTCTTCAAATGGTCTTCAAGCCTTGAATTGGGCCTTTGCTCTTGATGGAATTGGGTTGATAGAGGCCTTGGTTGATTGCTCTTGGAGTTGGAGAGAGAACCGAAGTGAACCGGGTTGGGAATTATAAAAGCTTGAGTAAAAGTTTGAGGCAAACTTTTACTCAAACTTTTTACATCAGCTGCCCCATTCTTGCTGCTACCAACGTTTGAGCTAAAGTTTGGGGTCAAACTTTTGCTCAAACGTTGGCCCCCTTATGCACACTCATGGCGCCAACGTTTGCCAAAAAGTTTGAGGCAAACGTTGGCGCAAACTTTTTGTCTCCAGGGTGTGTTGCTGATGGCGCCAACGTTTGCCAAAAAGTTTGAGACAAACGTTGGCGCAAACTTTTGTCCTCCAGGGTAGTGACAGACGCAAAAGGATAGTAAATCCTATTCCAGTATGATCGAGAACCGACAGATGATTAGCCATGCAGTGACAGCGCATTGGACCATTTTCACAGAGAGGATGGGATGTAGCCATTGACAACGGTGATGCCCTACATAAAGCTTGCCATGGAAGGGAGTAGGAATGATTGGATGAAGACAGCAGAAAAGTAGAGGTTCAGAGGAACGAAAGCATCTCTATATGCTTATCTGAAATTCTCACCAATGAATTACATAAGTATCTCTATCCTAGTTTATGTTTTATTTATCTTTTAATTATTAAAACTCTATAACCTTTTGAATCCGCCTGACTGAGATTTACAAGGTGACCATAGCTTGCTTCAAGCCGACAATCTCTGTGGGATCGACCCTTACTCACGTAAGGTTTATTACTTGGATGACCCAGTGCACTTGCTGGTTAGTTGTATCGAAATTGTGAAAAAGAAATAAAATTATGAATGTGCGTATTAAGTTTTTAGTGCCGTTACCAAGGAATGGACGATCACGATTTCATGCACCATTTCCCTTTTTGCATCACTAAGAAAAAATGTTTGAAATAGAAAGTGATTGTCCAGTGTAGTAGGAATTAGAATAAAGAGTTGTGGTGGTAATTGCTTGATTAGATGATAAGCTTAATGAAGAGAGAACTTTTGCGTGGTCTAGAATTCAGAATAAATTCCCGTTGCAAGTATAGCTTCTAAACCAACAAAAGTCCTTCCTTACAAACGTTTTGGTTGTCACAAGTAACAAACCCTTTAAAAATTGATAACCAAAGTATTCAAACCTCGGGTCGTCTTCTCAAGGAACTGCAGGGAGGTATGTTCTTATTATTGGTTATGAGTTTTGTAAATTGGGGGTTTTGAGAGTAAGGAAGGAGTAATTTAAATGACAAATAAAATAAATAAATAACTATAAAATAAACTCTTGGCAAGGTATGAAAATTCGGAAGTCCTATCCTAGTTATTCTTATGAGAATTGAAGTTAATCTCACTTAGTTAACCTTTACGAAAGCAAGAGAAAGTTAAGTGAACTAATTAGTTAGATTTCCCAAGTCCTAGCCAACTCCTAAGGAAAGGCTAGAGTTAGTGGAATTCAATTCAATTAGCAAACATAACAATCAATCACGATAAGTTTAATAACTCAAGAAATTCTAGTTAATCAATTAAAGCCAAGGATATGAAAAGCTAAATAAGAATTATAAATCTGAAATACCTCAATTGCATTAATAAGAGAAAATCAATCTAAACATGAATGGCTCATAAGCCAATTTGGCAATAAAAGTAAATAAATGAAAGCATTAAAGTATCTGAAAGTAAAAGAGAAATATAAAGTAAAAGGAATATTGAACCTGATAAAGAGTTGAAATACAAAATTCAAATAAAAAGAAATCCTAGTCCTAAAACCTAAGAGAGAGGAGAGAACCTCTCCCTCTAAAAACTACATCTAAATCATGAAAAGTAAATAATTGGAGAGCTCATTGAATGGATGCATTCCCCCACTTTATAACCTCTAATCTGTGTTTTCTGGACTCGGATCTGGGCCAAAAAGGGCTTCAAAAATTGCTAGTAGCGTTTTCTACAATTTCTGCACATGGCGTCTGTCACGCGTCCGCGTGGGTCACGCGGTCGCGTCATCTGGGAGTTTTCCTTATCACGCGTTCGCTTCGGTCACGCGTACGCGTCATCTGCGTTCTGCTCAAGGCCTGCTTCCGCGACAGTCACGCATTTGCGTCGCTGCCTTTTTGCGCTGGGCATGCGGCCGCGTCGTCCATGCGTTCGCATCGCTGCCAGTTTCTTCAAAAACTCCATTTTGTGCTTTCCTTCCATTTTTGTATGCTTCCTTTCCATCCTTTGAGTTATTCCTGCTTTAGGAGATCTGAAACTACTTAACACACAAATCACGGCATCGAATGGTAATAAAAGGTAATTAAAATAATTATTTTTAAAGCATGGGAAACATGTTTTTCACATATATCACATAATAAGGAAGGGAAAGTAAAACCATGCAATTTTCATGAATAAGTGGGTGAAGGGTTGAATAAATCACCTAAATTGAGCACAAAATATATCATGAAATATGGGTTTATCAACCTCCCCACACTTAAACAATAGCATGTCCTCATGCTAAATCCAAGATGAAGAATAAGGTAAGGTTAAAGTGGTGGAATCTCATGCAATGCATTCTATCCTAAATGCAAACTTCCTAAATGAATCATGCAATTCTAATTGTTATCACTTGTATATAAAGCTTACATGTAGTCAAATTAATTCATATCTTCAAGGAATCATATATGCATAGCCAGATCCTACGTAATGTTAAAGCACTTTTACAATTAAGATGGGTAAAAATATTTCACAAACTTGCAAGACAATTAACAATTTAAGCAGAGATATATGGTGATGAGCTATTGAATCCTCACTGGATTTTGTGTTTACTCTCTAGTCACTCAGTGTTTATTGGGTTAATCACTCTATTCTTTTTCTATCCTTACTTTCTATAACTTTGTTCTTTATCTAACCAATCAACAATTATAGAATACATACATACAAAAATCATGAGGTCTTTTCCAATGTTGTAATGGGGCCAAGGTAAAGGTAAGGGTATATGTATAGGGTTAAGTGAGCTAATAAGTGAACCCTTGATTAGTTTAAGATCTCACCTAACATACATACCTTATAAATCAAAAGTTTCTTTAACCTATTTGCCCAAATTTTTCCACTTTGTATTGCAAACTCATGCATTAAGTTTTAATTTTGTCCCATGTGCATTAATTCTTTTTATTTTGCAATTGGGAAATTTTTGTATCCCATTTTATTTAAATACTGAAAACTTTTTTTTTTTCAATGCACGTGGTAATTCAATTGTTTTTGCTTTCACATGAGCATGCTTCCCAAATCTATTTTTGAAACAACTTATTCTTTTTAAATTTCTACCTTATTTCTATCATCCATGTTCCCGTAAAGTTTCCCCACACTTAAATTATACACAATACCTATCTTAAGCTAACCAAGAATTCAACTTGGGATTCGTATTTTGTTTTTCTGCTTAAGGCTAGTAATGTGGTTTATAGAACAAGAGGGGATTAAAAAGCTCAAGGGGGCTAACAAGGGTGATGTAAAAGGTAGGCTAATTTGGGATAAGTGAGGAAAAATTCAAATGATGGCCTCAATTATCTCTTAGTATGTATCTATATTCTATAATTGGACATATAGATTAAAACAAAGTAAAGAACATCAGAATGAAAAAGAAGGGTAAAACACACAGGAATAAAATTTATGGTTTGAATGTAACCATACAATTAAGCTCAAAACTTACAGGCTGTGTGTTCTCCAGCTCAAACATCATATATCAGTTATATATGTCATGCAAGTAAAAATTAAGAGTTCCCATTATTCTCAATGTAATTCTTAGGGTGGCCCTTAAAATCTTAGTGTTGTTCCTTGATGAAATGTTGTTAACTAACTAACATGTAATGCTATATATACAAGGTGTGTGGATTGTTTTATTATGTTAAAGTCTCTGGTTTACTTCCTTTTTTATTTTCAATTAAACCAAACTATTATATGTTAAAAGGGTAAACTATACTAATTAATCCACATATTCTATAACTAATAGGTTTAAAATTGCAAACTAAACTAAATGGCTAAAATATGAACTAAGGTACAAAATGTGGAAATAAAGTAAAAAAACATGAAAAGAACAATGTATAAGTACTGAAAGATAAAAATAAAAATACAGATAAAATACAGAAAAATAAACAAAATAAGATAAAAGAGTCTGTAGTGGTTCACCAAAAAGATACGCCAGAGATGGCGACCTCCCTACACTTAAAATAAAGCATCATCCCCGATGCTCACTCAAGCTGGGTGTGAAGGAGTGTCATCACCGGAATGATGGGCTGCTAGAGTCTCTGAGGTGGCCTGAGGGTCTGCAGACTGGATGAGTGTAGGAGGATCTGTCTGCTGCAGTGGAGGCTCTAACTGTATAGGAATCTCGGGATCTGCGGCCTGTATCTGGTGTGGCTCCCCCTGCTGTGGTGCAGCCTGCTCTGGTCCTGCCTGGGCAGCCTGGGTAGGTGTCTCCTCCTCATGATCCTCCTCCGCCACCTCAGATGTATCAGAAGGGGTGTCAGGCTCGGAGGGGATGTCGCCGCCGGATTGGATCATCAACTTGAGGTGCTCATAGCGTCGCTTGTTGCGACGCTCCATACGGTCCAAGCGGGCGAAGAGTCGATGCACCAAGTGATAAATGGGCTCAGGAGCAGGTGGAGGTGCAGTGGGTGGGGCTGGTGCAGCAGTGGATGAAGAGGGGTGGCTGATGGGGTGGCTGTCTCACTAGAAGCGGGGAGGAATGGAGGTCTATGGCCTAAAGCCTGAAACTTCCTGCTATGAGGGATAATCTTCTTGCAATCTACAGCAAGTGGCTTCTCATCAGCAAGCTCCCAAGGCATGTCAGCTCGACGACTGAGCTGGGTAATCAGATATGGGAAAGGAAGGGTGTCTCGGACATGGACCCTGGCCATATAGTGTTGGATGAATCGTGGCAGATACAGGTCCTTACCTTCCAGCACACACCAGATGAGGGTGATCATAGTAGCAGGCAGCTCCGTCTCATGAGTGCTCGGCATAACAAAGTTGCTCTGGATCTAGTGCCAGAGCTGAGCCTCATCATTCAGATACATAAGCTTAATCCCCTTAGGCATTGTTGTGTTCTTTCCCATGACCCATGGGACAGTAGGGTCAAGGGCTATCCTCTGCTTGACAGCATCCCAGTCAAATCGCGTAAAGCGCATATCCTCCTCAGCCTTTTGGTAACCGTCAGGTTGATCTGATTTAGGCTGAAGGCAGATGATGTCCTCAATAGCTTCCTCAGTGACCAATATCTGTTTCCCTCTGAGGTGCACAGCATCCAGGGTAGTCTTGAAATAGTTGCAGTAAAACTCTCTGCCCAGGAAGCATTGACCTCTGTCAGGTTTCTCTCCAAGAAGAACCAGCCTCTCTGTTTGATCTGATCAGAGGTGTATTGCTATAGTTCTTCTGGAATTTTCAGAGTTCTGTAGTAACCTAGGTTTACAGAAAATGAGTAAACTAAGATAGATAGTGCAGAAATCCACTTCTGGGGCCCACTTGGTGTGTGCTAGGGCTGAGACTTGAGCTTTACACGTGCCTAGGTTGTTTCCAGAGTTAAATGCCAGGTTGTAACCTGTTTCTGGCGTTTAACTCCAACTTGTAACCTGTTTCTGGCGTTTAACGCCAGAATGCAACATGGAACTGGTGTTGAACGCCAGTTTATGTCATTTATCCTTGAGCAAAGTATGGACTATTATATATTTCTGGAAAGCTCTGGATGTCTACTTTCCAACACAATTGAGAGCGCACCATTTGGACTTCTGTAGCTCCATAAAATTCATTTCGAGTGCAGGGAGGTCAGAATCCAGCAGCATCTGTAGTCCTTTTTCAGCCTGAATCAGATTTTTGCTCAGCTCCCTCAATTTCAGCCAGAAATTACCTGAAATCACAGAAAAAAACACAAACTCATAGTAAAGTCCAGAAATGTGATTTTTATTTAAAAACTAATAAAAATATAATAAAAAGTGACTAAAACATATTAAAAACTACCTAAAAACAATGCCAAAAAGCGTATAAATTATCCGCTCATCACAACACCAAACTTAAATTGTTGCTTGTCCCCAAGCAACTAAAAACAAATTAGGATAAAAAGAAGAAAATATAAAATGAATTCCAAAAACATCTATGAAGATCAGTCTTAATTAGATGAGCGGGGCTATTAGCTTTTTGCTTCTGAACAGTTTTGGCATCTCACTTTATCCTTTGAAGTTCAGAATGATTGGCATCTATAGGAACTCAGAATTCAGATAGTGTTATTGATTCTCCTAGTTCAGTATGTTGATTCTTGAACACAGCTACTTTATGAGTCTTGGTCGTGGCCCTAAGCACTTTGTTTTCCAGTATTACCACCGGATACATAAATGCCATAGACACATAACTGGGTGAACCTTTTCAGATTGTGATTCAGCTTTGCTAAAGTCCCCAATTAGAGGTGTCCAAGGTTCTTAAGCACACTCTGTTTTTTCTTTGGACCTCGACTTTAACCGCTCAGTCTCATGTTTTCACTTGACACTTTCACGCCACAAGCACATGGTTAGGGACAGCTTGGTTTAGCCGCTTAGGCCAGGATTTTATTCCTTTAGGCCCTCCTATCCACTGATGCTCAAAGCCTTGGATCCTTTTTATTACCCTTGCCTTTTGGTTTTAAGGGCTATTGACTTTTTGCTCTTGCCTTTTGGTTTAAAGAGCTTTTGGCTTTTTCTGCTTGCTTTTTCTTTTTCTTGCTCTCTTTTTTTCGCATTTTTTTGCAAGCTTTGTTCTTCACTGCTTTTTCTTGCTTCAAGAATCATTTTTATGATTTTTCAGATTATCAAATAATATTTCTCCTCTTTCATCATTCTTTCAAGAGCCAACAATTTTAACATTCATAAACAACAAATTCAAAAGACATATGCACTGTTCAAGTATTCATTCAGAAAACAGAAAGTATTGCCACCACATCAAAATAATTAAACTATTTTAAAATTCGAAATTCATGTACTTCTTTTTCTTTTTCAGAAAACATTTTTCATTTAAGAAAGGTGATGGATTCATAGGACATTCATATCTTTAAGACATAGACACTTAGATACTAGTGATCATGTAATAAGACCCAAACATAAATAAACATAAAGCATAGTAAATGAAAAATAGAGAAATAAGAACAAGGAGATTAAGGAACGGGTCCACCTTAGTGAGGGTGGCGTCTTCCTCTTCTTGAAGAACCAATGGTGCTCTTGAGCTCCTCTATGTCTCTTCCTTGTCTTTGTTGCTCCTTCCTCATAGCTCTTTGATCTGCAGTCAAATGCTCTACCACTGAACTATGAACCCTTGAGATGAACCTCTCCATCTCTCATGACTCGGGGGTAGAAGCAACTGCCTTCCTTTTCCTCTTTCTAGAGGTTTCTCCGGCCTTAGGTGCTATAAATGGTTATAGAAAAACAAAAAGCAATGCTTTTACCACACCAAACTTAAAAGGTTTGCTCGTCCTCGAGCAAAAGAAGAAAGAAGTGGAGAAGATGGAGGAGATGGAGGTGTGTGAATGGGTGGGTTTGGGAGGGAAATGGTTTGAATTTGAATGGTGAGGTAGGTGGGGATCCTGTGGGGTCCACAGATCCAGAGGGGTCAAGGACTTAGCATCCCTGCTCCAATTAGGCGTGTAAAACGCCCTTGCTGTGCAATCCTAGGGTTTAACGCCAGACTGCTGCTTGTTTCTGGCGTTAAACGCCCAAATGTAGCCTGTTTCTGGTATTTAATGCCAGGCAGATGCTTGTTTCTGGCGTTAAACGCTAGCTTGTGCTTGTTTTTGGCGTTAAACGCCAAACAGATGCTTGTTTCTTGCGTTTAAACGCCAGACTGCTCTCCTCCAGGGTGTGCTATTTTTAATGCTATTTTTCATTCTGTTTTTGATTTTTCAGTAGTTTTTGTGACTTCACATGATCATCAACCTAATAAATCACGAAATAACAAAAAGAAAATAAAATAGATATGATTAAATAACGTTGGGTTGCCTCCCAACAAGTGCTTCTTTAATGTCAATAGCTTGACAGTGAGCTCTCATGGAGCCTCACAGATAATCAGAGCAAGGTTGGAACCTCCCAACACCAAACTTAGAGTTTGGTTGTGGCCTCCAACACCAAACTTAGAGTTTGAATGTGGGGGTTTTGTTTGACTCTGTATTGAGAGAAGCTTTTCATGCTTCCTCTCCATGGTTACAGAAGGAGAACCTTGTGTCTTATAGTTTGCAATGTCTGCAAATCACAGAGCTTCCTGAATAGCAAACAATTGCTCATCCGGAAAGGTTTCAGAGATCTCAGTAGGAGGAAGGGATGCCCTTGCTACTGGTTCTATCCGGGACAGGTGATCAGCTACTTAATTCTCTATCCCTTTTCTGTCTCTTATTTCTATTTCAAACTCTTGCAGAAGCAACACCCATCTTATGAGCCTGGGCTTTGAATCCTGCTTTGTGAGTAGATATTTAAGAGCAGCATGGTCAGTGTACACAATCACTTTTGATCCTACTAAGTATGATCTAAACTTGTCAATGGCATAAACCACTGCAAGCAGCTCTTTTTCTGTGGTTGTGTAATTTTTCTGGGCATCATTTAAAACACGGCTAGCATAATAAATGACATGCAAAAGCTTGTTATGCCTCTGTCCCAACACTGCACCAATGGCATGGTCACTGGCATCACACATTAGTTCCAAAGGTAATGTCCAATCTGGTGTAGAAATAACTGGTGCTGTGACCAGCTTGGCTTTTAGGGTTTCAAACGCCTGAAGACACTCTGTGTCAAACACAAAAGGCGTGTTAGCAGCTAGCAGATTGCTCAGAGATTTTACAATTTTTGAAAAATCCTTTATAAACCTCCTATAGAATCCTGCATGCCCCAGAAAGCTTCTGATTGCCTTAACATTGGTGGGTGGTGGTAATTTTTCAGTTACCTCTACCTTAGCTTGATCCACCTCTATTCCCTTGTTCGAAATTTTATGCCCAAGGACAATTCCTTCAGTCACCATAAAGTGACATTTTTCCCAATTTAGAACCAGGTTAGTCTCTTGGCATCTTTTCATAACAAGTGCTAGATAATTAAGACAGGAGCTAAATAGTCTCCAAATACTGAGAAGTCATCCATGAAGACTTCCAGAAATTTTTCTACCATATCTGAGAAGATAGAGAGCATGCACCTCTGAAAGGTTGCAGGTGCATTGCACAGACCAAAAGGCATTCTTCTGTATACAAATACTCCAGATGGACATGTGAATGCTGTTTTCTCTTGGTCCTGAGGATCTACTGCAATTTGGTTGTAACCTGAATAGCTATCCAAAAAGCAGTAGTAATCATGACTTGCTAGTCTTTCTAGCATCTGGTCTATGAATGGTAAAGGGAAGTGATCCTTCCTGGTGGCTGTAGTGAGCCTTCTGTAGTCAATACACATACGCCACCCTGTAACTGTTCTTGTAGGAACCAGTTCATTTTTTTCATTATGAACCACTGTCATACCTCCCTTCTTAGGGACAACATGGACAGGACTCACCCAGGGGCTATCAGAAATAGGATAAATAATCCCAGCCTTTAGTAACTTAGTGACCTCTTTCTGCACCACCTCCTTCATGGCAGGATTTAGCCGCCTCTGTGGTTGAACCACTGGCTTAGCATCATCCTCCAATAGGATCTTGTGCATGCATCTGGCTGGGCTAATGCCCTTAAGATCACTTATGGACCACTCAAGAGCTGTCTTGTGTGTCCTTAGCACCCGAATTAGTGCTTTCTTATCCTGTGGCTCTAAAGCAGAGCTTATGATTACAGGAAAAGTGTCACCTTCTCCCAGAAATACATATTTCAGGGATGGTGGTAGTGGTTTGAGCTCGGGTTTAGGAGGTTTCTCCTCTTCCTGAGGAGTTTTCAGAGGTTCTTTTATTTCCTCTGGTTCCTCCAGATCAGGCTGAACATCTTTAAAAATGTCCTCTAGCTCTGATTCGAGACTCTCAATCATATTGACCTCTTCCACCAGGGAGTCAATAATATCAACGCTCAGGCAGTCGTCTGATGTATCTGGATGTTGCATAGCTTTGACAACATTCAACTTAAACTCATCCTCATTGACTCTCAGGGTTATCTCCCCTTTTTAGACGTCAATGAGGGTTCGTCCAGTTGCTAGGAATGGTCTTCCTAGAATGAGAGTTGCACTCTTGTGCTCCTCTATTTCCAGCACTACAAAGTCAGTAGGGAAGGAAAATGGCCTAACCTTGACAATCATGTCCTCAATTATGCCTGATGGGTATTTAATGGAGCCATCAGAAAGTTGAAGACAGATCCAGGTTGGTTTGACCTCTTCAGTCAAGCCAAGCTTTCTGATAGTGGATGCAGGGATTAGGTTGATACTTGCCCCAAGATCACATAAAGCTGTCTTGGTGCAATTACCCTCTAATATGCATGGTATCATAAAGCTCCCGGGATCTTTAAAGTTTTCTGAGAAGCCTTTTAGAATGACTGCACTGCATTCTTTAGTGAGGAGAACTCTTTCAGTTTCTCTCCAATCCTTCTTATGACTCAAGATATCTTTCATGAACTTGGCATAAGAGGGTATTTGCTCAAGTGCCTCTGCAAATGGAATCTTTATTTCAAGAGTCCTGAGATAGTCTGCAAAGCGAGCAAATTGCTTTTCCTGCTCCTCTTGGTGGAGTTTTTGAGGATAAGGTATCTTGGCTTTATACTCCTCAACCTTGGTTGCTGCAGGTTTATTTCCTACAGAAGTGGTTGGGAAAGCCTTTTTAGAGGGGTTGTTATCAGCACTTGTGTGTGTCTGATCCCTCACTGGCATTTGAATGCCAGAGTTGGAAGCTTGATTGGCGTTGGACGCCAACTTTCTACCTGTTTCTGGCGTTTGAACGCCAAAACTGAGCTTCCATTGGGCGTTTGACGCCAGCTCCTTGCATGTTCCTGGCGTTTGAATGCCAGAACTGTGCGTGGGTTGGGCGTTTAACGCCAACTTTGCACCCTTTTCTGGTGTTTGAACGCCAGAGTTATTCCTCTCTGGGCTCTTACTGTCCTCAGAGGGATTTTGGATAGTATTTTGCTCATCCTCTATCAGTTGTTCTTTTCTTGGCTTTCTGCTGCTCTGAAGTGAGGTATTTAATGTTTTTCCACTTCTTAATTGAACTGCTTGGCACTCTTCTATTATTTATTTTGATAACTACTATTTTGTTTGCTTCAACTGTACTTCCATATTCATATTAGCCATTCTTGTGTCTTGTAGTATCTCCTTGAATTCGGCTAGCTATTTTGTTAGAAAATCTAATTGCTGATTGAATTCAGTAACTTGTTCTACAGGACTGAGTTCAGAAGTTACTATTTTAGCCTCTTCTTTCATGGAAGACTCAATACTTAGGTACAGATGCTGATTTCTGGCAACTGTATCAATGAGCTCTTGAGCTTCTTCAATTGTCTTTCTCATGTGTATAGATCCACCAATTGAGTGGTCCAAAGACATCTGAACTTTCTCTGTAAGCCCATAATAGAAGATGGCTAACTGCACCCACTCTGAAAACATTTCAGAGGGGCATTTTCGTAGCATCTCTCTGTATCTCCCTTAGGCATTATAAAGAGATTCATTATCTCCTTGTTTAAAGCCTTGGATGTTCAGCCTTAGCTGTGTCATCCGTTTTGGAGGGAAATATTGATTCAGGAATTTTTCTGACAGCTGTTTCCATGTCCTTATGCTAGCCTTAGGTTGGTTATTTAACCACCTCTTAGCTTGGTCTTTTACAGCAAATGGAAACAGTAATAATCTGTAGACATCTTGATCTACTTCCTTATCATGTACTGTGTCAGCAATTTGTAAAAACTGTGCCAGAAACTCTGTAGGTTCTTCCTGTGGAAGACCGGAACACTAGCAACTTTGCTGCACCATGATAATGAGCTGAGGATTCAACTCAAAACTACTGACTCCGATGGAGGGTATACAGATACTACTCCCATATGAAGTAGTAGTGGGGTTAGCATATGACCCCAGAGTCCTTCTGGACTGCTCATTTCCACTTAGGTCCATGATGGAGAAAGGGAGATGATGCGGATTGCAAATAAAATATTTTTTTTTGAAAATCGAAATTAAAATAAAATAAAATAAAATAAAATAAATGAAAAATTAACTATAATTTCGAAAATTTGAGGAAAAATAAATAAAAGAAAATTGAAAACTAAATTAATTAATTAAAAAGATTAGAAAAACATGTGGGTGAGGATTTTCGAAAAAATGAAGAGAGAGAAATTGGTTATGAAGTTTTGAAAAAGATATGTCTTAAATTTAAAGATACTTGTAAGAAAATAAAATAAAATAAAATAAAAGATATGAAAAAGATTTGATTTTAAGATTTGAGATTAGAAAAGGTAATATAAGCTAGGTAAGAGAAGATAAGAAATTTAAATTAAAAAGTTTTAAAATTTGAATTTTGAAATTTGAATTTTGAATTTTAGAAGTTGAAATTTGAAATTTAAAATAGGATAAGATAAGATTTTTAAAAAAGTGATATGATTTTTTTTAAGACTTGACAAATAAGATATGATAAGATAAAATTTTGAAATTGAAATCTGAATTTTGATGAAAAATTTCGAAATATTTGCTTAAAAATAGTTAGAAAAGATATTTTTTTGATTTTTGAATTTTATGATGAAAGAGAAAAACACACAAAAGACACACAACTTAAAATTTTTAGATCTAATGCTCCTTTTTTTCGAAAATTTTGGAGGGAAAACACCAAGAAACACCAAACTTAAAAATTTTAAGATCAAAACACAAGGAAGACTCAAGAACACTTTGAAGACTCACAAGAACAACAAGAACATGAAGATAGAACACCAAACTTAAAATTTTTAGAAAACCAAAATAAAATTTTTGAAAACTAAAGAAAAGTTAACAGGAGAACACCAAACTTAAAGTTTGGTGCAAGATTTATTCAAAGAAAAATTATTTTTGAAAAAGTTTTAAAAAGAAGATAGCCAATTACCAAGAACATAAGCACAACGCTCTAGCCAATTGAGCTATAAATTTAACGTGTTTTAATAAGGTATTTAACAATAATTTTTTTTAAAACTGATATTTTAAAAAAGCACAAGAAAAACAAGAAAATACACAGAACAAGAAAAACTAAAGATCAAACAAGAAAAATAGCAAGAACAACTTGAAGATTAAGAAAGAACAATGAACACAAATTCGAAAATTTAAAAGAAAATAAAAAAAACAAGCAATTGACACCAAACTTAAAATAAGAAACTAAACTCAAACAGAAAAACTCAATTATTAGTTTATAAAATTTTTCGAAAAAATTAAAAAGAGAAAATAAGGATTAAAAAGAAAATTTCAACCAAAAACAATAATATAAGACTCTAAACCAAAAAGAAAAATTTTTCCTAATCTAAGCAACAAAATAAACTGTCAGTTGTCTAAACTCGAACAATCCCCGGCAACAGTGCCCAAAACTTGGTGCACAAATTGTAAATCACACTTTTCACAACCCGTACCACTAACCAGCAAGTGCACTGGGTCGTCCAAGTAATACCTTACGTGAGTAAGGGTCGATCGCACGGAGATTGTCGGCTTGAAGTAAGCTACGGTTATTTTGTATTTCTTAGTCAGGAAATCAATTATAATTATTAGTTTGGATTGCGAAAAATAAAAGAGTATGAATTAAATACTTGTTATGCAGTAATGGAGAATATGTTGGAGTTTTGGAGATGCTTTGTCTTCTCAATCTCTGCTTTCCCCCCATCTTCTTCTTCACGCACGCAAGGTTCCTCCTATGGCAAGCTATGTGTTGGCGGATCACCGTTATCAGTGGCTACCATCCGTCCTCTCAGTGAAAATGGTCTAGGTACGCTGTCACCGCACGGCTAATCATCTGTCGGTTCTCACTCATGCTGGAATAGGATCCATTGATCCTTTTGTGTCTGTCACTACGCCCAACCCTTGTGATTTTGAAGCTCATCACAGTCATTCAATCCCTGAATCCTACTCAGAATACCACAGACAAGGTTTAGACTTTCCGAATTCTCAAGAATGCTGCCAATGGATTCTAGCTTATACCACGAAGATTCTGATTAAGGAATCCAAGAGATACTCATTCAATCGAAGGTAGAACGGAGGTGGTTTTCAGGCATGCGTTCATAGGTTGATAATGGTGATGAGTGTCACGGATCATCACATCCATCATATTGAAGTGCGAATGAACATCTTAGATAGAAACAAGCGTGTTTGAATAGAAAACAGAAATAATTGCATTAATTCATCGAGACACAGCAGAGCTCCTCACCCCCAACAATGGAGTTTAGAGACTCATGCCATCAAAGAGTACAAAGTTCAGATCTAAAATGTTATGAGTCACAAAATAAATCTCTAAAAGTTGTTTAAATACTAAACTAGTAACCTAGGTTTACAGAAAATGAGTAAACTATGATAGATAGTGCAGAAATCCACTTCTGGGGCCCACTTGGTGTGTGCTGGGACTGAGACTTGAGCTTTACACGTGCCTATGCTGTTTCCAGAGTTAAACGCCAGGTTGTAACCTGTTTCTGGCGCTTAACTCCAACTTGTAACCTGTTTCTGGCGTTTAACGCCAGAATGCAACATGGAACTGGCGTTGAACGCCAGTTTACGTCGTTTATCCTTGAGCAACATATGGACTATTATATATTGCTGGAAAGCCCTGGATGTCTACTTTCCAACGCAATTGAGAGCGTGCCATTTGGACCCGTGTAGCTCCAGAAAATCCATTTCGAGTGCAGGGAGGTCAGAATCCAACAGCATATGCAGTCCTTTTTCAGCCTGTATTAGATTTTTGCTCAGCTCCCTCAAATTTAGCCAGAAATTACCTGAAATCACAGAAAAATACACAAACTCATAGCAAAGTCCAGAAATATGATTTTTATTTAAAAACTAATAAAAATATAATAAAAAGTGACTAAAACATATTAAAAACTACCTAAAAACAATGCCAAAAAGCGTATAAATTATCCGCTCATCAGAAAATAAGTAGGAAAATGGAGGAGTTAAAAATCTGAGATGAGAAATCACAATCCAAAATGTAATATAAGTAGAATTCATGTTAATTAGGAAAAACAATAAACATGCATTGAGTTAGAAAGTTAAAGTAATTAGATAGAAACTGAAAAGAGAAGTTT
This sequence comes from Arachis hypogaea, assembly GCF_003086295.3. NCBI lineage: Eukaryota > Viridiplantae > Streptophyta > Magnoliopsida > Fabales > Fabaceae > Arachis > Arachis hypogaea. Next base: position 55,587,864 of record NC_092052.1, read on the forward strand.
GAAAGTTAAAATAGTTAGGAGTGAAAAAGAAAGTTAGGAAGGTAAAGTAGTGTGTTAGTGAAAAGAAAGGTGAAGTAAGTGGCATGAGAATTGATTCCTAGATAACAATAAATTCTCAATTTTAAAGAATAATCAACTCATATTTAAGAAAGGATATCAGGTTGATGATGATTCTTATAGATATAGAGATAGCAAAAATAAAATCGAATCATCAAAAGTGCAATTTTATGAACCAGGAAATTGAAAGGAAAAAGAATGCTGGCCCATGCATTCATGAATTGGTTTAGTTGTAGCAAAGTTGTGCAAAATTGAAAATTGCCAAAATCAATTCCCGGATGTAAAAATGAAATAATTTGCAGAAAATTGGGCAGCATTCCAGCTAAAATCGGATGTTCCCGGAAATAAACATTATGAAAAATAGTTCATATGAATTTAAATAAAGGTGCAAATAGACACAAACAGTAGGAACAGTAAAGAACAGTCTCAACAGCAGCGTGAAATATGAAAGAACAGCATATGAACAATATGATCATCACAGTAACATCAGAATTGTAAAATTTATAAAACAAGTAGCGAGAACAGCGCAATTATCAGGCCTAAATCCACTAACCACATCCTAGCTACCTAACCACATCCTACCTACCTAACCACCTAGAATTCACTACAAACATGCATCTCTAACTATCCTAAGTTTGAACATAAACTGAAAAATATGCAACTAACTATAAATGATAGAAAAGTGGCGTTTGGCGGAACCTGGTATGCATATGAACTAAGGTGAGGGATCAGAGAGATGGCGGTGGTGAAGTGGCGGTGCTGAAAGGGGGGCACGGCGGCCCGGTGTTGGCGCGGTGGTGGGCGGCTGTTCGTGGTGGCATGGGGGTTTCGGGCAGGGTTAACGGTGGAGGGGGTGGTTTAAGAAGAATGGGGGTGAGGGTGGTGGTGGTGGGAGGCGGCGCTAGTGGCAGGGCGGTCGTGGCTGGCCGCAGTGGGGAGGGGCAGTGGCAGAGTGGGGAAAAGAAGAGAGAGAAGAAGGGGGAGGGGAGAAGGAAGAAGGAGGGGGTGGTCGGCGTGGTGGTCTGGGTGGTTGGGGGTGGTGCAGCAGTCGGAGTGGTGGCTAGGGGTGGTGGTGTTTTTGGTAGGGGAGAAGAGAGGGGGGTTGGGGGGAAAGGAATAGGGGCGCAATGGGGTAGGGTTTCGTGTGACTGGGGGTTAGTGGATTTGAGTCCACGCGAACGCGTGGGGCACGCAATCGCGTGGCTAGGGTGAAATAGGGTTGACGCGGTAGCGTGATTGACGCGAACGCATGAAATGGATGAAAGATGGATGACCCAGTCGCGTGAGGCACGCGGCCGCATCGCTGGAATTTGTGCTAAACGCACAGTTCCAGCGTCGTTTCAGCACAACTCTCTATCTTCCATTAAGGGGCCATAATATCTATGCGATGCGGACGCGTCGCTCACGCTTTCGCGTGGGATGAGTTTTGTGCAAGGGACGCGTTTGCGCCTGGGACGCGAACGCGTGGGCCGGTTTGTGCTAAACGCACACTAGCCGCACGATTCCAGCCTAGATTTCTGGCGTTGGATTTTTAGGCCGATTTCCAGATCACGCGTTCGCGTGAGTGACGCGGACGCGTGGGAGGTGTTTTTCGCGAGTGACGCGAACGCATTAGGGACGCGGTGGCGTGGAACAATTCGTGCCAAAGGCACGCCTCCAGCTACGCTTTCGCGTGACTCTCTGTTCACTTTCCTTTACTTCATAATGCATATGTGACGCGGACGCGTCGCGTGCTTTTTTTTTATGCAATTATGCAATTATGCAGTATGCAATGCTAATGAATAATATTCAAGTTCAATGAAAAATAATATAATATAAAAACAAACAACACGAAATAAAACTGAAAAAGAGACGACCATACCATGGTTGGTTGTTTCCCACCTAGCACTTTTAGTTAAAGTCCTTAAGTTGGACATTGGATGAGCTTCCTGTTATGGTGGCTTATGCTTAAATTCATCCGGAAATCTCCACCAATGTTTGGAATGCCAACAGCATCCGGGGTCCCAAACTAGGCATGTAAAGCTTCTGAGCAGCTTCAAATAGATTCTCAGACTACCGGGGTGACGAATGTCAGAATAGATTCCAGGATTTCAAACTTTGCTTTTAAATCCGCCTTCGTCTTGATCTATATTTTTCCATCCGGGCGGTTTAGAAATTAGATTATCACCAAGATGACCAAACGTCTTCCGAGACCCATTTAATTGAACATGATACCAATCCGTGCACTTCGAATTGAAGCGTGGAACCTTATTGAATCTTGCGCACCAGCTCTGAGTACGAGCCATTTCCCTCTTAGTCTTAAAGCCGCAGAGAGCTCTAAGCTGGCCATCTGTTTCAAGCAAACCATATTCAAGTGGAAAAGTAAAGATAAAGGTTAAGGATTGTACCCACTTGAAGCTTGTATTAGGTGGTAATGGCCTTAGGATAGGTGTTTCCAGTGGGTCTGTAAGTTCTACTCCCTTGTAATCTTCTGTGAATTCCTCCACTTTGTTGCAAGAGTCTTCAACTGCAACTGCGTCCTGATCAAAGTCTTCTATGTCTTCCTCGTCACTCAAGTCATAAGCTGGAGGTTGAGAGAAATCTACCTCAGCATCGTCTTCGTATTCACTTGGGGAGGATTCTTCAATCTCAGAGAATTCACTTGCAGATGCAAGTTCATTACTAGGAGAACTTGAATTGTGACTATCACCATCAAGGAAACTTGCGTCTTGGGTTATTTCGTCTAGTTCTTCATAAAATACCTGCTTTGGGGGTTGTGCACTATCCTCCTTAGCATCAATAGTAACGTCCTTGACGGAATTTTTCACAACTCTGGATTCCCATGGAGGTTCAGCATCTCCTAAATCTTCAATCAGTACTTCTTCTTCTTGGATAATTTGAGCTTCCTCCAATTGTTCCAGAACAAAGTTATGCTCATTACTGCCCACAGGGGTTTCTAGTGTCTCCTTCATGCTACCTTCGTCATTAGATTCTCCACATAAAGCTATTGGAGTTCCTTGAGTGTCTAAACATCTGGAAGATAATTGATTTATTGCTTGCTCCAATTGATGAAAGGTTGTATGAAGTTGATCTACTGTTTCTTTGAGGCGAGCCTGTGATTCTTGAGGTGATGGATATAGACATGGTACATAGGGAAGTGGTGGTGTTTGGGAGTAATTGGATTGGAATTGGGGTAAATAAGGATCATACGGTGGTGAATGATGAAAAGGAGCTTGTGAGTGTGGTGGTTCGAAGTTATGTTGAGAGGATGGTCTATAAGCACAGGGTGGGGCTTGTTGGTAACTACCAGGAGGTCCACCATATCTATCAGCTTGGTATGCATTGTAGAATGGTCTTTGTCCATGATATCTTGGAAGGTGTTGTTGCCGAAAGGATTGATCAGATCCTCTTGGCTCCATCCATCTTTGATTGCTTAGACCTTGATGCATATTCCTGTTATAGATTCTATTCCCTTCAACAAATTCAGAACCAAACTCAAAGCGAGAGGGGTGAGAGTTCATAGTAGCTAAATAGAAATAAAAGAGAAGAACTAAAACAAATAAACAAGTAAAATAAAAATATTTACAATAACCAATAATAAGGCACACGTTTGCAGCTCCCCGGCAACGGCGCCATTTTGAAGAGAGAACTTTTGCGTGGTCTAGAATTCAGAATAAATTCCCGTTGCAAGTATAGCTTCTAAACCAACAAAAGTCCTTTCTTACAAACGTTTTGTTTGTCACAAGTAACAAACCCTTTAAAAATTGATAACCGAAGTATTCAAACCTCGGGTCGTCTTCTCAAGAAACTGCAGGGAGGTATGTTCTTATTATTGGTTAAGAGTTTTGTAAATTGGGGGTTTTGAGAGTAAGGAACGAGTAATTTAAATGACAAATAAAATAAATAAATAACTATAAAATAAACTCATGGTAAGGTATGAAAATTCGGAAGTCCTATCCTAGTTATTCTTGTGAGAATTGAAGTTAATCCCACTTAGTTAACATTTACCAAAGCAAGAGAAAGTTAAGTGAACTAATTAGTTAGATTTCCCAAGTCCTAGCCAACTCCTAAGGAAAGGATAGAGTTAGTGGAATTCAATTCAATTAGCAAACATAACAATCAATCACGATAAGTTTAATAACTCAAGAAATTCCAGTTAATCAATTAAAGCCAAGGATATGAAAAGCTAAATAAGAATTATAAATCTGAAATACCTCAATTGCATTAATAAGAGAAAATCAATCTAAACATGAATGGTTCATAAGCCAATTTGGCAATAAAAGTAATTAAATGAAAGCATTAAAGTATCTGAAAGTAAAAGAGAAATATAAAGTAAAGGGAATATTGAACCTGATAAAGAGTTGAAATACTAAATTGAAATAATAAGAAATCCTAATCCTAAAACCTAAGAGAGAGGAGAGAACCTCACCCTCTACAAACTACATCTAAATCATGAAAAGTGAATAATTAGAGACCTCTTTGAATGGATGCATTCCCCCACTTTATAACCTCTAATCTGTGTTTTCTGGATTTGGATCTGGACCAAAAAGGGCTTCGAAAATCGCTGGTAGCGTTTTCTGCAGTTTCTGCACGTGGCGTCTGTCACGCGTCCGCGTGGGTCACGCGGTCGCGTCATCTGGGAGTTTTCCTTATCACGCGTTCGCTTTGGTCACGCGTACGCGTCATCTGCGTTCTGCTCAAGGCACGCATCCGCTTCAGTCACGCATTCGTGTCGCTGCCTTTTTGCGCTGGGCATGCGGCAGCATCGTCCATGCGTTCGCATCGCTGCCAGTTTCTTCAAAAACTCCATTTTGTGCTTTCCTTCCATTATTGTATGTTTTCTTTCCATCCTTTGAGTTATTCCTGCCTTAGGAGATCTGAAACTACTTAACACACAAATCACGGCATCGAATGATAATAAAAGGTAATTAAAATAATTATTTTTAAAGCATGGAAAACATGTTTTTCACATATATCACATAATAAGGAAGGGAAAGTAAAACCATGCAATTTACATGAATAAGTGGGTGAAGGGTTGAATAAATCACCTAAATTTAGCACAAAATATATCATGAAATATAGGTTTAGCACTTAATAATAAAAGCTGCAGAATAGAATGCCATTTGTAGTGTGAACTTAGTTGCTGTTATAAAACTTGTTGTTAATGAACATTTCTGGAAAATGAAAAGTAAGAAAGAAAAAGAAAAGAAAAGCCAAGGATTGTCAACAAAAATAAAAGAAACAAACAATAGGGCTAGACACCAATAGCTTGGACCTTAGGACATATGTCTGTGGTGCTTCTTGTACTAGGATATACTTGGACAATTAGGTTCTGAGGAGTCCTTTAAAACTTGCTAACTTGGATTAACTAATTCGGAATTACCAACCGAAAGTCCATTATCAAGAGAAACCTAGTTACAAAGCATTTAGTGACCCAAAGAGGTCCTGGGCATTAATGTTCCTAAGAAGAATTATGAGCCAAGTATCTGTAGTGAAGAGGTGTTGAAAAAAATCCTGCCAAAAGGCTGCTGCAACACTTGACACTGAGCTATCATTGAGAAATAAGTTTCTAAGCAAAAGAAAGAAGGACAAATCTAACAGGGATCAATAAAAGAGCAAGGAATTATAACAGCAACTCTAGTGAATCCTCAAAGAAACATTTCATATCTATCAGCAAGCAATAACTACGCTGCATTTGGTCTACATAAAACCCCATGGTCCTAATTCAATTACCTGCTAAATAAGGACATATATACTTCTCTGTTTTGTTTCATTTCTTCTCATGTTTAGTGCTTGCTTGGGGACAAGCAAGATTCAAGTTTGGTGTTGTGATGACAAGTCATCTTATGCTAGTTTTACAAGTATTTTTCACTTCTTCCATTAAGTTTTATGCACTTCCTTGCACAATAAGTGAGTGATTGGAGTGGATTTTCATGATTATTTTGAATCAATCAAACATCATTTATTTTACACAAATTCATAAGGTTCATGCTAGAATTAATTGATTTTATGAATGATGCAAAGACCTTGTAATTTTGGTGAGACTTTGATTACTTGTTTGGTTGCTTGTAGGTGAAGAAATGAGAAAGAAAGGAAAGCAATAAGAGAAGCGTTACGTTCACAAAGAGAATGCCACACTCAGCAACGCTTTTGGGCTAAGCGTTCACTTTGGAAGTGAACGTGGCGTTCACTTTCTTACCTTTTTCGTGTTTTTCAGCTTTGGAGGCAAGCTTTTGGCCATCCGTACTAGAGCCAGCACTCAAAGACTCAACGTAGCGCTCACTAGGGCAGCGCTGGCCAAGGAAGGAAGGCGCGCACCAAATAAGCAAAGGGTAGCGCTAAAAAAAGTGAGCGTGGTGCTCACTTTTCCACCTTTTTCGTGAATCTTCACTAAGGGAGCGCCATAAGGAAGCGCTCAACCAAAGGAAGCACTCAACCAAGAGGGAGCGCTCACTAAAGGAGCGCAGCGCTCATCAAGTGAGCATTAGAGGAGGAACATAGCGCACCAAATGGTGCTGCGCACCAAAGAAGCCAAGGAAGAGCGCTCAAAAAGTGAACCTAGCGTTCACTAAGGGAACGCTAGCAGGAGCACATTGGGCACCAAATTGGCGCACCAAGAGAAGTGAACGCAGCGTTTACTAAGTGCACTGAGCGCTCCACTGGGAGGAGACCCAAGTCACCAAGCACCTGATCCACTTATTCAAGGCCAAATCCAAATCAACAAAAGCCCACTTCCAATGCTTAATGCGAAAAATAGAAAGTGTATAAATAGGAGCAAATTTGATTTGAGAAGGACTTGGACTTCACATTTTTGTTTTACTTTTACTTTTTGCTCTCTTTGAATTTTCTTTTAAATTTAGGGAATTGGGGATTAGATCTAAGTTTGCTTTATGTGTTCATTTTCTTTTCTTCTACAACTTCTATTTTTTGTTTTGGGTTTTGAATTCAGATTGAAGAACTCCACTGAATTTCTTCATCTGAGAATCATCTTTTAATTTTCCTTTTGATAGTTCTAAGATTGGAATTTGGATCTGAATCTTCTTTTCTGTTTTCATTTTATTTCTTCTGCAATTTCTTCTTTTCTGTTTTGGTCAAGAGAGCAATTGAGATTTGAGTTTCTTTCTGTTTTGTTATTTGAAAGCAATTGTTGATTTCTCTTTAAGATTTTAAATCTGATCCAAGTTCTCATTCCGTTTTGACTCCTTTGCAAAATTTCCATTTCTGTTTTGCTACTGAGATCCAGATCTGAATCTCTTCGTCTCATAACTCTCTGATTTACTTCAATTTACAGTTTCCAGCTAAATTTTGAATCCCAGTACCCAAATCCCTTTATTCTTGATACAATTTAAGTTTCTTCTCAATTTAGATTCAGCAATTTAAATTTCTTGCACTTTAAGTTTCAGTTATTTACATTTCTTACAATTTAAGTTTCAGCTCTTTCACTTTCTTGCACTTTAAGTTTCTGCATTTTAATTCTTCTGCATTTTAAGATTTTGTCAATTTACCTTCTCCCTTTTATTTTCATGCAATTTTACTTCTATTAATCAAGTTTCACTCAAATTATCAACTATTCGCTTAACTAAATTCATCACCTAACTAAAGTTGCTCAATCCATCAATCCCTGTGGGATCGACCTCACTCTTGTGAGTTATTACTACTTGATGCGACCCGGTACACTTGCCGGTGAGTTTTATGTGGAATCGTTTTGTCCCTCATCAATGTCCTAGAGTTCATTTGTACATCTGTGTTGTGTTTCATGATTCTATGGGAATCCCCTTGCAAGTTGGGTTAGCACTTTGCAGTTGAAAGCTTGGTAGGTGACCAAGTCAAGTTCAGGATTGGGGATAGATTCTGGACTTGTTCCAGATAGGAATGGTAGTTCCTAGGGAGAATTGGTGTATGTAATCAAAGATGATTATAGTGAAATTCCATCATTGTTGTGATGGAGATTGGATGTAGGCTGCATTGCACTTGGCAGCTGAACCAGGATACTTCTTGGTGTGATTCTCTCTCTCTCTCTCTCTCTCTCTCTCTCTCTCTCTCTCTCTTCTACTCTATTTCTGGTTCTGTTGCGTAGGAGACAAAATTAAAAAATATCTCCTGTCTGGTTACGAGACAAAATAAAAATGTCTCTTGACTAGGCACGAGACAACAATAATAAAAATCTCCTAAAGCTATTTCAAAGGGCAGAAAGTAACACACAGCAAAAAGGGGGCTAAGATTCAACCCCCCTTCTCTTAGCCACTGATTACCATCATTCTCTATTTCCATACTCAGATGGTTTGGTTCTATGAAGACGTGAGTTTCCTACCACTTTTTTAAATAATATTAAATTTATATTTATATTATTGATATTTCAAATGTGTTTATTTACCTCATTTTAATTATTCTTGAATTTTTGTTTGTCAATCCTAGAGAGGAAAAATACATGCTTCAGTTAAGAAAGCTCTTGTATCTCGATTCGTGAATTGGCTAAGAGAAAAAATGGCGTATCAAATCACATATTTTGGTGTTGGACGCAATGTGGGTAACTTCAAAACTACACAGCATGTGGTGAATTTAAACCAATGTTCATAGACTTCTGGAATCATCAGGTATCCCACAATATAGATTTAGTTTTGTGAGTTTTGACACTCTCAATGCTTCTGGATTCGATTATACTCACTACAAAAAAATGTCTATGGTCACGGTGAAAAGGGTAACCATAGGTCTATGGTCACGGTTTTTGACCTATGGTCACGGTTTTTTTTATCTACGGTCACGATTATAGTGTTCAAATTCTGGCACTTTAAGCCATGTTTTTTTACCGTGACCATAGGTAAATCTATGGTCACGCGTAAAAACTGTGACCTTAGCCTAATCTATGGTCACCCCACTTAAAACCGTGACCATAGCCTTATTTATGGTCACGGTTTTCACCGTGACCATAACCTCTATGGTCACCCCACCTTAAAACTGTGACCATATCCTTATCTATGGTCATGATTTTAGCCTCTATGGGCACCCCTCCTTAAAACCGAGACCATAGATAAAATTAGAAGGTAGAATAGTAATTGAAAATCAACCATAATTTATTTAAATTATTTTAAAAATATAACATTTATTTGTCAACTTACTAATTAGTTTTAAATTTTAAATAATTTTTAAATTAAAAATTTATAGTATTCAACTTAATTTTTTATTTATAAAATTAGATTTAAAATTTTAATATTTAAATTAAATCATCTAAAATTTTTATTAGTTTTTAATTATTAAAATTTTTAAATTTTAAATATATAAAATATTTAAAATTATAAAAAATATACACCCCTTTAGATCACCCCCAAAACCGTGACCAAAGACCGCTTTAGTTCACCTCAAAACTATGACCCTAAAGGGTGACCAAAGACCCCTTTAGGTCACCCTTTCGAAATACCGTAACCATAGACCCTTTTAGGTCACCCCAAAAAACCGTGACCATAAGTCCCTTTAGGTCACCCCTAAAACCGTGACCGTAAACCCTTTTAGGTCACCCCCAAAATTGTGACCATGACCCCTTTAGGTCACCCTCAAAATTGTGACCATAGACCCTTTTAAGTCACATTTTTTTAAAAAATCGTGATCATAGACCCTTTTTGGTCACTGTAAAAAACCGAGACCATAGACCTCTTTAGGTCACCCCCCCAATCCGTCACCATAGACCCCTTTAGGTCACCCTCCAAAACTGTGACCATAGGCCCCTTTAGGTCACCCCTAAAACCGTGACCATAGACCCTTTTAGGTCACCCCCCAAAACCGTGACTATAGACCCCTTTTGGTCACCCCCCAAAACCATGACCATAGACCCTTTTAGGTCGCCCTTTCGAAAAACCATTACCATAGACCCTTTTAAGTCACCCCCCAAAACCATGACCATAGGCCCTGATGAGCGGATAATTTATACGCTTTTTGGCATTGTTTTTACATAGTTTTTAGTATGATTTAGTTAGTTTTTAGTATATTTTTATTACTTTTTATTTAAAAATCACATTTCTGGACTTTACTATGAGTTTTTGTGTTTTTTTGTGATTTCAGGTATTTTCTGGCTGAAATTGAGGGACTTAAGCAAAAATCTGATTCAGAGGCTGAAGAAGGACTGCAGATGCTGTTGGATTCTGACCTCCCTGCACTTAAAGTGGATTTTATGGAGCTACAAAAGTCCAAATAGCACGCTCTTAATTGCGTTGGAAAGTAGACATCCAGGGCTTTCCAGCAATGTATAATAGTTCATACTTTGCTCAAAGATGAATGACGTAAAATGGCGATTAATGCCAGTTCCATGTTCCATTCTAGCGTTAAACGCCAGAAACATGTTACAAGTTGGAGTTAAACGCCCAAAATAGGTTACAACCTGGTGTTTAACTCTAGAAACAGCCTAGGCACGTGTAAAGCTCAAGTCTCAGCCCCAGCACACACCAAGTGGGCCTCGAAAGTGGATTTTTGCACTCTCTATCGTAGTTTACTCATTTTCTGTAAACCTAGGTTACTAGTTTAGTATTTAAACAACTTTTAGAGATTTATTTTGCACCTCATGACATTTTACACGTTTCATATTGTATTTTCTGATGGCCTGAGTCTCTAAACCCCATGGTTGGGGGTGAGGAACTCTGCTGTGTCTCGATGAATTAATGCAATTACTTCTATTTTCTATTCAATCACGCTTGTTTCTGTTCTAAGATACTCGCTTGTACTTAACCGTGATGAATGTGATAATTCGTGACACTCATCATCATTCTCAACCTATGAACGCGTGCCTGACAACCACTTCCGTTCTACCTTAGATTGAGTATGTATCTCTTAGCCTCTTGGTTCATGATCAGAGTCTTCGTGGTATAGGCTAGGATTATTGGCGGCCATTCCTGAGATCCGAAAAGTCTAAACCTTGTCTGTGGTATTCCGAGTAGGATCTGGGATGGGATGACTGTGATGAGCTTCAAACTCACGAGTGCTGGGCGTAGTGACAGACGCAAAAGGATCAATGGATCCTATTCCAACATGAGTGAGAAGCGACAGATGATTAGCCGTGCAGTGACATCGCATTTGGACCATTTTCACTGAGAAGACGGATGGTAGCCATTGACAACGGTGATCTACCCACATACAGCTTGCCATGGAAGGAGACCTGCGTGCGTGAAGAAGAAGACAATAGGAAAGCAGAGATTCGGAAGACAGAGCATCTCCAAATCCTCAATCTGTTCTCCATTACTGCATAACAAGTATTATTTATTTTATGCTATTTACTCTTCATAAATATAATCACTCTTATCATTGATTTCCTGACTAAGAATTACAAAATAGCCATAGCTTGCTTCAAGCCAACAATCTCCGTGGGATCGACCCTTACTCACGTAAGGTATTACTTGGATGACCCAGTGCACTTGCTGGTTAGTGGTACGAGTTGTGAAAAGTGTGATTTACAATTTGTGCACCAAGTTTTTGGCGCCGTTGCCGGGGATTGTTCGAGTTTGAACAACTGACAGTTCATCTTGTTGCTTAGATTAGGAAAATTTTGTCTTTTGGGTTAGAGTCTTTTATTTTCTTTTCAAAAATTTTCCAAAAATTTATTATTCTTCTTTATTAATCTTTAGAGTTTTCTATTTGAGTCTAGTTGCATGTTTTAAGTTTGGTGTCCTTTGTGTTTTTGTCATCAAAAAAAAAAAATAAATATATAGTTTTTCTCTGTTTAATCCTTGCATTTGTTGAATGTGTTTATGTTCTTGTGAATAGTTGCTCCTTTGAGTCTTTCTTTCTAAAATCTTTTCAAAAATAATTTTTCTTTGATTAAATCTTGTGTCAAGTTTTAAGTTTGGTGTTTTCTTGTCAGTTTTTATTTAATTTTTGAAAATTTATTTTTTGGTTTTCTAAAAATTTTAACTTTGGTGTTCTTTTTTTTTTATGTTCTTGAGTCCTTTGAGTCTTTGAATTTTTGTTCTTCGTGTTCTTGTGAATCTTTAAGGTGTTCTTGAATCTTTCTTGTGTTTTGATCTTAAAATTTTTATGTTGGGTGTTCCTTGGTGTTTTCCCTCCAAATTTTCGAAAATAAGGAGCATTAGATCTAAAAATTTTAAGTTTTCTGTCTTTTTATTGTTTTTCTCTTTCCTCATTAAATTCAAAAAAAAATATCTTTTCTCTTTATTTTAAGTAATTTTTGAAATTTACATAAGAATTTCAGATTTTTATTTTAAAATTTCTATTTTATCTTATCTTAGTTTTAAAAATTTCGAAATTCAAATCTTTTTCAAAAAAATTATATCTTTTTCAAAAACTTATCTTATCTTATTTCAAATTTCAAATTTCAACTTCCAAAATTCAAAATTCAAATTTCAAAATTCAAATTTCAAAATTCAAATTTTAAAATTTAAAATTCAAAATTTAATTTTTAAATTTAAAAATCGGATCTTTTCAAAATTTAAATCTTTTTCAAATCCTTATCTTATATTGTTGACTTTTCCGAAAATTCAAAATTCAAAATTTAAAATTTAAATTTCAAAACTTTTTAATTTAAATTTCTTATCTTCTCTTACCTAGCTTATCTTATCTTTTCTAATCTCAAATCTTAAAATCAAATCTTTTTCATATCTTTTCTTTTTTTTATTATTTTTTTATTTTATTTTCTTACAAGTATCTTTAATTTTAAGACATATCTGTTTCAAAACTTCCTAACCAATTTCTCTCTCTTCATTTTTTCGAAAATCCTCACCCACATTTTTTTCAAATCTTTTTAATTAATTAATTTAGTTTTCAATTTTCTTTTATTTCTTTTTCTTATAATTTTCGAAATTATAGTCAATTTTTCATTTATTTTATTTTATTTTATTTTAATTTTGGTTTTCAAAATATATATATATATATATATATATATATTTTATTTGCAATCCGCATCATTTGCCTTTCTCCATCATGGACCTAAGTGGAAATGAACAGTCCAGAAGGACTCTGGTTATATGCTAACCCTACTACTGTTGCATAGGGGAGTAGCATCTGTATACCTCCCATCAAAGCAAGCAGTTTTGAGCTAAATCCTCAGCTCATTGTCATGGTGCAGCAAAATTGCCAGTATTCTGGTCTTCCACAGGAAGAACCTACTGAGTTTCTGGCACAGTTCTTGCAAATTGCTGACACAGTGCGTGACAAGGAGGTAGATCAGGACGTATACAGGATGTTACTGTTTTCGTTTGCTGTAAAAGATCAAGCTAAGAGGTGGTTAAATAACCAACCCATAGGAAGCATAAGAACATGGAAACAGTTATCAGACAAATTTCTGAATCAATATTTCCCTCCAAAAAGGATGACACAGCTAAGGCTGGACATCCAAGGCTTTAAACAAGAGGATGATGAATCCCTTTATAATGCCTGGGAGAGGTATAGAGGGATGCTAAGGAAATGCCCCTCTGAAATGTTTTTAAAGTGGGTGCAATTAGACATCTTCTACTATGGGCTTACAGAAAAAGCTCAGATATCTCTAGACCACTCAACTGGTGGATCTTTACACATGAGAAAGACTATTGAAGAGGCTCAAGAGATTATTGATATAGTTGCTAGAAATCAACATCTGTACATAAGTAATGAGTCCTCTATGAAAGAAGAAGCTAAGGCAGTATCAACTGACTTTAGTCCTCAGGAACAAGTTGCTGAACTCAATCAGCAACTATCTTCTATAACAAGACAATTAGCAGAAGTTAAGGAGATGCTACAAGAAACCAAAAATGCTAACAAGGATATGGAATCCCAATTGAATCAGACAAAATAGCAGTTATCAAAACAGATAACAGAGGAGTGCCAAGCAGTTCAATTAAGAAGTGGAAAAACATTAAATACCTCAACTCAAAGCAGCAGAAAGCCAAGAAAAGAACAGCTGACAGAGGATGAGCAACCTACTACCCAAAATCCCTCTAAGGACAGTAAGAGCCCAGAGAGGAATAAGTCTGGCATTCAAACGCCAGTGAGGGATCAGACACCTACAAGTGCTGATAATAACTCCCTCAAGAAGGCTTCTCAACCTGCCTCTGTTGGAAATAAACCTGCAACAACTAAGGTTGAAGAATATAAAGCCAAAATTCCTTATCCTCAGAAACTCTGCCAAGCGGAACAGGATAAATAATTTGCCCACTTTGCAGACTATCTTAGGACTCTTGAAATAAAGATTCCGTTTGTAGAGGCACTTGAGAAAATACCCTCTTATGCCAAGTTCATAAAAGAGATCTTGAGTCATAAGAAGGATTGGAGAGAAACTGAAAGAGTTCTCCTCACTGAAGAATGCAGTGCAGTCATTCTAAAAGGCTTCCCAGAAAAGCTTAAAGATCCCGGGAGCTTTATGATACCATGCATACTATAGGGTAATTGCACCAAGACAGCTATATGTGATCTTGGGGCAAGTATCAACCTAATACCTGCATCCACCATCAGAAAGCTTGGTTTAACTGAAGAATTCAAACCAACCCGGATATGTCTCTAACTTGCTGATGGCTCCATTAAATACCCATCAGGCGTGATTGAAGACATGATTGTCAGGGTTGAGCCATTCGCCTTTTCCACTGACTTTGTAGTGCTGGAAATAGAGGAGCACAAGTGTGCTACTCTCATTCTAGGAAGACCTTTTCTAGCAACTGGACAAACTCTCATTGATGTCCAAAAGGGGGAAGTAACCCTGAGAGTCAATGAGGATGAGTTTAAGTTAAATGCTGTCAAAACCATGCAGCATCCAGACACACCAAAAGATTGCATAAAAGTTGATCTTATTGACTCTTTGGTAGAGGAGATCAACATGGATGAGAGTCTTGAATCAGAGCTGGAAGACATCTTTAAAGATGTTCAGCCTCATCTGGAGGATTCAGAGGAATTGAAAGAGCTTCTGAAACTTCCTCAGGAAGAGGAAAAACCTCCTAAACCCGAGCTCAAACCACTACCACCATCCCTGAAATATGCATTTCTGGGAGAAGGTGACACTTTTTCGGTGATCATAAGCTCTGCTTTAAATCCACATGAAGAGGAAGCACTACTTCAAGTGCTAAGGACACACAAGACAACTCTTGGGTGGTCCATAAGTGATCTTAAGAGCATTAGCCCAACCAGATGCATGCACAAAATCCTCTTGGAGGATAATGCTAAGCCAGTGGTTCAACCACAAAGGCGACTGAATCCAGCCATAAAGGAAGTGGTGCAGAAAGAGGTCACTAAACTACTAGAGGCTGGGATTATTTATCCTATTTCTGATAGCCCCTGGGTGAGCCCTGTCCAAGTCGTCCCTAAGAAGGGAGGCATGACAGTAGTTTATAATGAAAAGAATGAAGTGGTTCCTACAAGAACAGTTACAGGGTGGCGCATGTGTATTGACTATAGAAGACTCAATACAGCCACCAGAAAGGATCATTTTCCTTTACCATTCATAGACCAGATGCTAGAAAGACTAGCAGGTCATGATTATTACTGCTTTTTGGATGGCTATTTAGGCTACAACTAAATTGCAGTAGATCTCCAGGATCAAGAGAAAACAGCATTCACATGTCCATCTGGAGTATTTACCTACAGAAGGATGCCATTTGGGCTGTGTAATGCACCTGCAACCTTTCAGAGATGCATGCTCTCTATTTTCTCTGATATGGTGGAAAAATTTCTGGAAGTCTTCATGGATGACTTCTCGGTATATGGAGACTCATTCAGCTCTTGTCTTGGTCACCTGACACTTGTTTTGAAAAGGTGCCAAGAGACTAACCTGGTTTTAAACTGGAAAAAATGTCACTTTATGGCGACTGAAGGGATAGTCCTTGGGCACAAAATTTCAAACAAGGGAATAGAGGTGGATCAAGCTAAAGTGAAAGTAATTGAAAAATTACCACCACCTGCCAATGTAAAGGCAATCAGAAGCTTTCTGGGGCATGCAAGATTCTATAGGAGGTTTATAAAGGATTTTTCAAAAATTGCAAAACCTCTGAGCAATCTGCTAGCTGCTGACACGCCATTTGTGTTTGACACAAAGTGTCTGTAGGCGTTTAAAACTCTGAAAGCTAAGCTGGTCACAGCACCAGTTATTTCTGCGCCAGACTGGACATTACCATTCGAACTAATGTGCGATGCCAGTGACCATGCCATTTGTGCAGTACTGGGATAGAGGCATAACAAGCTTCTGTATGTTATTTATTATGCTAGCCGCGTTTTAAATGATGCCCAAAAAAATTACACAACCACAGAAAAAGAATTGCTTGCAGTGGTTTATGCCATTGACAAGTTTAGATCATACTTAGTAGGATCCAAAGTGATTGTGTACACTGACCATGCTGCTCTTAAATATTTACTCACAAAGCAGGATTCAAAACCCAGGCTCATAAGATGGGTGTTGCTTCTGTAAGAGTTTGATATAGAAATAAGAGACAGAAAAGGGACAGAAAACTAAGTGGCTGATCATCTATCCCGGATAGAACCAGTAGAAGGGGCGTCCTTTCCCTCTATTGAGATCTCTGAAACCTTTCCGGATGAGCAATTATTTTCCATTCAGGAAACACCATGGTTTGCAGACATTGCAAACTATAAAGCTGCAAGATTCATACCCAAGGAGTACAGCAGGCAACAAAAGAAAAAATTAATTACTGATGCAAAGTACTACCTGTGGGATGAACCATATCTCTTTAAGAGATGTGCAGATGGGATAATCCGTAGATGTGTGCCTAGAGAAGAAGCACAGAAAATCCTATGGCATTGTCATGGATCACAATATGGAGGACATTTCGGTGGTGAGCGAACATCCACAAAAGTCCTCTAATGTGGCTTCTATTGGCCCACTCTCTATAAAGAATCCCGAGAGTTTGTGTGTAACTGTGACAACTACCAGAGAGCTGGTAATTTGCCTCATAGTTACACCATGCCTCAGTAAGGGATCTTAGAGATTGAGTTGTTTGACGTATAGGGTATTGACTTCATGGGGCCTTTCCCACCATCATACTCAAACACTTATATTCTGGTGGCAGTTGACTATGTATCCAAATGGGTAGAGGCCATTGCAACACCCACCAATGATACTAAGACAGTGCTGAAGTTCCTCTAGAAACATATCTTCAGCAGGTTTGGTGTCCCTAGAGTACTAATCAGTGATGGTGGCACTCACTTCTGCAACAAACAACTTTACTTTGCTATGGTCTGATATGGAATTAGCCACAAGGTGGCAACTCCATATCATCCACAGACAAATGGGCAAGCTGAAGTCTCTAATAGAGAACTAAAAAGAATCCTGGAATGGACTGTAAGTACCCGTAGAAAGGACTGGGCAAAGCTTGGATGACGCTCTGTGGGCATACAGAACAGCATTCAAGACTCCTATAGGGACCTCTCCATACCAGCTTGTGTATGGTAAGGCCTGTCATCTGCCCGTGGAATTGGAGCATAAGGCCTACTGGGCAACCAGGTTCCTAAACTTTGATGCCAAAGTAGCTGGAGAAAAAAGATTGCTCCAACTGAATGAGATAGAGGAATTCAGACTCACTACTTTCGAAAATGCCAAGCTTTACAAAGAGAAAGCAAAAAGGTGGCATGACAGAAAGCTGTCATCTAGAGTCTTTGAACTAGGACAGAAGGTTCTACAACTAAATACCCATTTTGGTTCCTGAGATTCACGCGATTATTCAATTTGGTCCCTGAAATTCAAAATTACCTATAATAGTCATCCAGATTCAAATTTAGGCACCTATATGATCCCTCGACTCTTTCCAGTGATGACTAGGCAAACGAAGTGCTTATATAACACCTTTCCTATTACGGTGAATGATGAGTAAACGATGTCGTTTACCTTTGGTGCCCAAACAAGTCAGAAATGAAGAATAGTGGAGGTAGAGGAGAAGAAGAATAATTTATTTTGGGTCTTCATCATTTTTTCTCCCTTTATATACAAAGTGACGATATTTCTGACTTGTTTGGATGACAAGGGTAAACAACATTGTTTACTCATCATCCAGCGTAGCAGGAAGGATGCCATTTCAATATTTCGTTTGTCTAGTCATTGCCGGAAAGATTCAAGGGACCACATTGGTGCTGGAACTTGAATCTGGAGGATCAGTATAAGTAATTTTGAATTTCAAGGACCAAAATGAGTAATCGCGTGAATTTCAGGGACCAAAATAGAGATTTAGTCACTGTTTAACTCTAGGCTCAGATTATTCCCCGAAAAACTGAAATCCCAGTGGAGGGGACCATATGTGATTACAAGTGTGTCACCATATGGCTATGTGGAGCTTCAAGACATTGATTCTAATAAGAAGTTCATTGTTAATGGATAGAGAGTCAAGCATTACCTTGAAGGCAATTTTGAGCAGGAATGCTCAAAGCTGAGACTAGAATAAGGCTCAGTAATGTCAAGCTATTGACAGTAAAGAAGCGCTTATTGGGAGGCAACCCAATCTTATTTATCTATGTTAATTACTTTTTCATTTCTTTTTCCATTGTTATTTTATGTTTTCTTTAGGTTGATGATCATGTAGAGCCATAAAAACAGCTGCAGAATTAAAGCAGAATCAAAAACAGCATCAAAAATAGCACACCCTGGAGGACAGACTTACTGGCATTTAAACGCCAGTAAGAAGCATCAGACTGGCATTTAACGCCAGAAAGAAGCATCAAGCTGGCGTTAAACGCTAGAAACAGGCTACAACTTGGCGTTTAACGCTAGAAACAAGCACCAAGTTGGCGTTCAACGCCAAGAAAGGGGGAAAAGCTGGCGTTTAACGCCATAAACAAGCACCAGTCTGGCGTTAAACGCCAGGATTGCACTGCAAGGGCGTTTACACGCCTAATAGGAGCAGGGATGATACATCCTTGACCCCTCAGGATCTGTGGACACCACAGGATCCCCACCTACCCCACCTCTCTCTCTCCCCCTCCATCTCCTCTATTTTCTTCTTCTTCCCCTTCTTTCTTTCTTATTTTGCTCGAGGACGAGCAAAACTTTTAAGTTTGGTGTGCTAAAAGTATTGCTTTTTGTTTTTCCATAACCATTTATGGCACCTAAGGCCGGAGAAACTTCTAGAAAGAGGAAAGGGAAGACAAAAGCTTCCACCTCCGAGTCATGGAAGATGGAGAGATTCATCTCAAGGGTCCATAGCTCAGTAGTAGAGCATTTGACTGCACAACAAGATAGCCCACTTATGGACCTCAACAAGAGCATAAGGAATTCCCTCACCAAGAAATCCCTAAGATGCCTCAAGGGATATATTTTCCTCCACACAACTATTGGGAGCAACTAAGGATAGGAGCACCAAAATCACTAGGGATGAAGCAACAAAGGCAAGGAAGAGACATAGAGGAGCTCAAAAGCACCATTGGTTCTTCAAGAGGAAGACACCACCCTCACTAAGGTGGACTCATTCCTTAATCTCCTTGTCTATTTATTTTTCTGTTTTCGGTTTTTGAACTTCATGTTTGTCTATGTTTGTGTCTTCATTATATGATCATTAGTGTTTAGTGTCTATGTCTTAAAGCTATGAATGTCCTATGAATCCACCCTTGAAATTAGTTTAATTATTTTGATGTGGTGACAATACTTTTTGTTTTCTGAATGAATGCTTGAACAGTGCATATTTTTGAAATTGTTGTTTATGAATGTTAAAATTGTTGGCTCTTGAAAGAATGAGGAAAAAGGAGAAATGTTATTGATAATCTGAAAAATCATAAAATTGATTCTTGAAGCAAGAAAAAGCAGTGAATACAAAAGCTTGCGAAAAAAAAACAAAAAGAAAAGAAAAATGGTGAAAAAAAGAAAGAAAAAGAAAAAGCAAGCAGAAAAAGCCAAAAGCTCTTAAAACCAAAAGGCAAGAGCAAAAAGCCAGTAACCCTTTAAACTAAAAGGCAAGGGTAAAAAGGATCCAAGGCTTTGAGCATCAGTGGATAGGAGGGCCTAAAGGAATAAAATCCTGGCCTAAGTGGCTAAACCAAGATGTCCCTAACCATGTGCTTGTGGCGTGAAGGTGTCAAGTGAAAACTTGAGACTGAGCGGTTAAAGTCGAGGTCCAAAGAAAAAAGAAGAGTGTGCTTAAGAACCCTGGACACCTCTAATTGGGGACTCTAGTAAAGCTGAGTCACAATCTGAAAAGGTTCACCCAGTTATGTGTCTGTGGCATTTATGTATCCGGTGGTAATACTGGAAAACAAAGTGCTTAGAGCCACGACCAAGACTCATAAAGTAGATGTGTTCAAGAATCAAGATACTGAACTAGGAGACTCAATAACACTATCTGAATTCTGAGTTCCTATAGATGCCAATCATTCTGAACTTCAAGGGATAAAGTGAGATGCCAAAACTATTCAGAGGCAAAAAGCTACTAGTCCCGCTCATCTAATTGGAGCTAAGTTTCATTGATATTTTGGAATTTATAGTATATTCTCTTCTTTTTATCCTATTTGATTTACAGTTGCTTGGAGACAAGCAACAATTTAAGTTTGGTGTTTTGATGAGCGGATAATTTATACGCTTTTTGGCATTGTTTTTACATAGTTTTTAGTATTATTTAGTTAGTTTTTAGTATATTTTTATTAATTTTAAATTAAAAATTACATTTCTGGACTTTACTATGAGTTTGTTTGATTTTAGGTATTTTCTGGCTGAAATTGAGGGACTTGGGCAAAAATTTGATTCAGAGGCTGAAGAAGGACTGCAGATGCTGTTGGATTCTGACCTCCCTACACTTAAAGTGGATTTTCTGGAGCTACATGAGTCCAAATGGTGTGCTCTTAATTGCGTTGAAAAGTAGACATCTAGGGCTTTCCAGCAATGTATAATAGTCCATACTTTTCTCAAAGATGGACGACGTAAACTGGCGTTTAACGCCAGTTCCATGTTCCATTCTAGCGTTAAACGGCAGAAACAGGTTACAAGTTGGAGTTAAACGCCCAAAACAGGTTACAACCTGGCGTTTAACTCCAGAAACAGCCTAGGCATGTGTAAAGCTCAAGTCTCAGCCCCAGCACACACCAAGTGGGCCCCGGAAGTGTAAACCTAGGTTACTAGTTTAGTATTTAAACAACTTTTAGAGATTTATTTTGCACCTCATGACATTTTACACGTTTCATATTGTATTTTCCGATGGCATGAGTCTCTAAACCCCATGGTTGGGGGTGAGGAGCTCTGCTGTGTCTCGATGAATTAATGCAATTACTTCTGTTTTCTATTCAATCACGCTTATTTCTTTTCTAAGAAACTCGCTTGTACTTAACCGTGATGAATGTGATGATCCGTGACACTCATCATCATTCTCAACCTATGAACGCGTGCCTGACAATCACTTCCGTTCTACCTTAGATTGAGTGTGTATCTCTTAGCCTCTTGGTTCATGATCAGAGTCTTTGTGGTATAGGCTAGGATTATTGGCGACCATTCCTGAGATCCGGAAAGTTTAAACCTTGTCTGTGGTATTCCGAGTAGGATCTGAGATGGGATGACTGTGACGAGCTTCAAACTCACGAGTGCTGGGCATAGTGACAGACGCAAAAGGATCAATGGATCCTATTCCAACATGAGTGAGAACCGACAGATGACTATCCGTGCGGTGACAGCGAATTTGGACCATTTTCACTGAGAGGACGGATGGTAGCCATTGACAATGGTGATCCACCAACATATAGCTTGCCATGGAAGGAGACCTGCGTGCGTGAAGAAGAAGACAGTAGGAAAGTAGAGATTCGGAAGACAGAGCATCTCCAAATCCTCAATCTGTTCTCCATTACTGCATAACAAGTATTATTTATTTTATGCTATTTACTCTTCATAAATATAATCACTCTTATCATTGATTTCCTGGCTAAGAATTACAAAATAGCCATAGCTTGCTTCAAGCCGACAATCTTCGTGGGATCGACCCTTACTCACGTAAGGTATTACTTGGACGTCCCAGTGCACTTGCTGGTTAGTGGTACGAGTTGTGAAAAGTGTGATTTACAATTCGTGCACCAGGCCCTTTTAGGTCACCCCTAAAACCGTGACCATAGACCCCTTTAGATCACCCCTAAAACCGTGACCGTAGACCCTTTTAAGTCATCCTTTTTTGAAAAACCGTGACCATAGACCCCTTTTTGGTCACCATAAAAAATCGTGACCATAGACACCTTTAGGTCACCCCCAAAACCGTGACCATAGACCTCTTTAGGTCACCTCCCAAAACCGTGACCATAGATCCCTTTAGGTCACCCCCCAAAACTGTGACCATAGACCTTTTTAGGTCACTCTTTTTTAAAAAATCGTGACCGTAGACCCCTTTTGGTCACCCCCAAAACTGTGACTGTAGACCCTTTTAGGCCACCATTTTTTAAAAAATCGTGACCATAGCTTTTTTTTTGTCACGATAAGAAACCATGACCATTGAGGGTCTACGGTCACGATTTTTTACCGTCACCAAAAAAACCGTGGCCATAGACCCAAAATGTTGTAGTGACTTATTTGGTTAGTAAATTTATTTATTTTATCAATTTTTTCAGCACAGTTATTAACAACAAACTCTTTTTTATCTTAATATATTTTAGATGTTATTGGATATCTTGCTAGAATTAAAAGTGAGAAGACTCTTGAAAAGAATCACAAGTCTATCAAGTACAATGTTATTAAATTGGAAGACGATGATGAGTAATCAATTCTTTTTGGATTCTTTAGCTATATATTTAAATCTTTTATTTTTCATAAACATAAATTTTGGCGAATCAAATCAAATCCTTCGAAAAAATTGCGAGTCGAGTTCCTAAAAATATAATTCGTTTATAAATAGTTCATTTGAAACTAATCTGGATAACGTGCGAATAAAATACGTTTAAATTGAGTGTGTACAAATTAGTTTATTTAAAACTTTTTTAAGGAAAAAAAATTAATATTGTAATATTAACCTTTTAACTGAATTTTTAAATTTTAGTTAGTTAAGTATAAAAATATATAATTTATGATAAATTTTCTTGACTTATATGAATATTGGCTAAACAACATGTTAAGATTATCCAATATTATATTTATTTAATTTATTTAATATAGAATTATTTTTCGTAACTCAAGTTTATAATATTTATGTTCTTTTAAGTTTTAACAATATTTTACTCTTTTTCTTTTTATTTGTTTATCCTTAATGTTTTGAAAACTATAACTATTTTTTTTGAATAAAAATATTGTTTTGTGTGCTTGAAAGATATTAATTTGTTGAAAAATTTATTTTCGACAAATCAGTTTGTTTTTGTTGAATAATTTTTTTTCTCAATTGATCTTTATAAAATTAATTAATTTGACAGTGATCGTGATTAATCTTTATAAAAACAAAATAATTAATTAATTGTTAATTTTTACATCGTAACTATCTTTTGAAAAAGGGTAAAGAACTAAATTAGTGCTCTATGGGCGTAATTCTGTTTTGGTCTTTAAAGTTTAAAGTGTCCTATTTGAATCTAAAAAAGTTTTATTTAGTTTCAATTTAGTTCCACTGTGAGATCAAAGTTAAATAATTAACGAAATGTCCTACATTATAGTAGTATAAGAACAATGTTGATAATTTAGAGAACAGATACAAATTCGAAAGACACAAAATCAACTCTGAATATATCAATACATTTATTTATCATTCTCCAAAGGCACAAACGCTCAAAAGTCTATGTTTAAAATTTTATAGGATTGTTAACTTTTTAAATTTTAAAATAAAATATATACGTGGTTTGGTACAATTTTATAAGATTGTTAATATGTTAAAATTTAAAATCTAGAATAGGTATATAATTTGTTACAATTTTATTGATGGTTAGTTTTAAGTTGTAATTAGTTTTTTAAATTATAATTTTAAGTTCAATATATCTAATTGCTAATTAAGAAAGTATACTTAATATTTAATTTGTATTTGACATAAAAAAATAATGGAGTGTGTATTTTTTGGCAACTTTGCACAAAAATTAAATGCTTTTTTGGGTTCTAGCAATAAGAATAGAGTTCTTGTCATCCTACAATTTGCTAGAGTGAAGTTATTTAACGGTAATATTCATTCACAACTTTTTAAATTGAGAAATGTAAGGTTTTAAAGTTGTATACAAACATGAGGCTTCTAATATCTTCTTCAAATCAATATGATGGTGAAATAAAAAAATTTGTTAATTGGATATTTGAGTTGGAAATGAAAATATTAGTTCTGTTGTTGGTGATGAGTCAGAAGTTGAAATTTCAGATGATCTGCCAATTACAACTACTGATGACCCTCTCTCATATTTGGTAGATGATGGGAGCCAAAAATCGGTTCAAAATTTCTCAGGAATAAAAATTATGTTGCAAATATAGTCCCAAACCAATAATTCACCCAAATCAAAGTTTAGAGTAAGGAGTGTCACAATTTAATTCAAATAACCAGGAGTTTTATTTTTTGGGTCGTCTTTTCATGAAACTAACAATTATGAGTGCATAAGTTTAGTTGTGAAGTTAGGAGTTTCCAAGCATAGAGCAGAAAGTAAAGAAATTAAAGAATCAATAGCTCAACCAATGAATTAGTAAGAACCAATAATATTAAGCAAGCAAGTGAATAATGGTAACTAAGCAATAGTAGCGCAAATAATGAACTAATAATGAATCAAAGAACAATTAATGCTAAATAGGAGGGAACAAGATCAAAACTAGTGAAAATGTGGTTCAATGAGAGAAACCTTGGCTTGGGGTTGGAGATTAAGGAATTCTTTCCTTGTCATAACTACAACTCTGACAATTATAATAAGTTAGTCTCACTTAGTCAATCCTGAACATCAAGAGTAAGTCAAGTGAGCATAATTGTCCTTAATTCACAAATCCTAGCTAACTTACTAATTAACTTAGTAAAAAGTTAGCGTTAGTAAAAACAAGAGCAACTAACAACCCAAAATCACTACTAAATATCAGACATTATGACTCTAGTATCCTATGTATCTATTTTTCAAGTCAAAGAGTGAAAATCTACTCCATATTTAAAATTTACATTTTTCACAAACACTTGGTGGACATAATGACCAAACATAGGAAATTTCAAAAATACTTGAAACTATAACCAACCAATAAACAAAATCAACAATGGCAACTCAATCAAACATATAAGAAAGTGTAGCAAAAGTAGTATAATCAAAGGAAAAATTGAATATTACTTATAATGGAGGTAAGCTGGAATCCAATATCAAAATGAAAAATGTAAACTTCTAATATAAACCCTAATTAAACCCTAAGAGAGTTAAGAGAAAATCCTAAGAAAATCTAATACTAAAGATTCCTAAAACTATCTAATATGTTGTATGTATCTTATGGTATGTTGCTCCTTGTTAGCTCTTACATTTCAGCTTCAGACCTTGCAAAATTGGGCTAAAAGGCCCCTAAAATCGCGAGCAATGTGACTTTTTAATTAAGTTTCGTGTCAGAACTTGTGCGTACGCACAGGGTTGTGAGCGTACGCACACTTGCTGAATCTCGTCTTGTATGTACGCACAGGAGGTTGTGCGTATGCACACATTGGTGTGCTATTCTCCTTTGTTTCTTAATGTGTTCTCCCATTTTACATGCTTTCCTTCCACCTTTTCCAATCCATTCTTGCCTATCAAACCTAAAATCACTCAACAAAATACATCAAGGCATCGAATGAAATAAAAGTGAAATTAAATTGATCAATGAAGGCACAAAAAACTATGTTTTCACATCTAGGTGCAATTTAGAGAAAAATCACAAAGTATGCTATTTAAGTGAATAAATGTGAGTTTGTGTGATGAAATTCACTCAATGCAAGCTAAAATTTACCATCAAATATGGACTCATCCATTCTCCCACACTTAAACATTAGCATATTCTCATGCTAATCAGAATCAAAGGAGAAGGAATCAAGGGTAAGCAATATATTGAATGAAATTACCTATATGCATACAACTATGCTAATTGCTATCTACTTCTATCTATACTACGATTTCTATTGATTTAGCAAAATAAGAAAACAATTTCCAATCAAACAAAATAGATAATTAGGGCCAATACAAAGAAATAGTTCAATGTAATCAAATTCCAAAGAATAGATTCGGGTTTTCAAAAGTAATGAAGCAACTTGCAAGAAGGCACAAAATAAGAGGTGAAGACATAGAATTGAGCGATCGAATCCCTCACGGGATGTGTATACACTCTAATCGCTCAGTGTTTAGGGTTTAATCACTCAAGTCTCCTCTAATCATGCTTTCTATGATTTGCTCTTCATCTAACAATCAACAAGTAATTGATGCATGTATGCAAATATCATGAGGTCTTTAGAGGGTTGTAATGTGGTTAGGTTTAAGGTAGGATGAATATATTCAAGTGGACTAATAAATTGAATCTTTAATTAGCTTAAGTATCCACCTAACCTATTTCAACCTATTCACTAAAATGCGTTCTAACTAACCATTACTCTCTTTTTACACACATTCATGCATTGGTTCTCATCCAATCCACATATGCATCCCTTATTCAATTTTCTTTTCTTTGGGGTAACTTTTGTTTCCCTATTATTTTATTTAAAATTATATATATATATATATATATATATAAATTGATGTATATACAAAGCAAATGCATATGATTAAAATAATTGACAAATGAATGCACCCATTTTCCAAAATTTTTCAATAAATACCCAAAATAAATTTTTCTTGACTACCAATATTTTTTCACAATTTGTCACACTTGAATGAAACACACTCCTCAACCTAAGCTAATCAAAGATATAAATCAAGAAATTCCATGGTTTTACGCTTAGAGTTGTGATGTGGTAATAATTAGAACAAAAGGGGATTAAAAGGCTCAAAAGTGATTCGTAATGGTAGATATAAGGATATGGCTGATGAGCGAATATTTTATACCCTTTTTGGCATCACTTTCATATAGTTTTTAGTGTATTTTATTTAGTTTTTATTAAGTTTTTATAGGTTTTTGTGTTAAAATCACATTTTTGGATTCTACTATTAGGTTTTGTGTTTTTAGACAATTTCAGGTATTTTCTGGCTGAAATTGAAGAGCTAGAGCAGAAGTCTGATTTAGAGGCAGAGAAAGTACTGCAGATGCTGTCCAGATCTGACCTGTTTGAATTTGGAAAAGCTTTTCTGGAGCTACAAAATCCAAATGGAGCGCTCTCAACAGCTATGGAAAGCTGACTTCCAGAGCTTTCCAGAAATATATAATAGTCCATATTTTGCCTCGGATTAGAAGGCCCAAAACTGGTGTTTAACACCAGCTTCTTGCCCCCCTTCCAGGCGTCCAGCGCCCAAAGAGCAGAGCCCAGCGTCCAAAGGCCCATAGCGGACCCCCTAGCTGGCGTTCCACGCCCAAGGAGCCTCATAGCAAGTTGATCCCATAAAAACTCAGCCCAAACACTCATCAAGTGGGCCCTAGAAGTGAATTTTAGCAATAAATAGACTACTTTATCCTTACTAGTCATCTGTTTAGTATTTAAAGTGAATTTTACATGATTTTCAGAGACATCATACACCATTCAGTCCTATTTTTGTTTTATCATTGTTTTTACTTTCAGTATGAGTTTCTAAACCTCCTAGGTTGAGGGGAGGAGCCCTGCTGAGTCCTATGAATTAATAAAAGTACTACTATTTCTTCTTCGATCCGTGTTTGATCTATCTCTAAGATGTAAATCCTGATCTTCACCGTGGTGAATAAGATGATCTAACCAATTAGCTTTGTTCATCACATTAAGACGAACGTGCCTGACAAACACCCGCGTCTACTTGGGTTCGTGTGAATACTCGGAAGGAAAAGCACGAGCCAATAGCTATGTTTATACATCTCTTAGACGGTTAATCTACGACTTCGTTGGGGACTTCTTGAGACACCAGTTTAGCCAATTTTTGGGAAGATTAGGGTCTCCGTGGTATAGGCTAGAATCCAAAGAAGCAGCGTTCTCTGATCCAGAAGATTCGACATTGTCTATGGCATTTTGAGTAGGATCGCCAGGAGAACGACTTGCTAAGCGGTTCACCCTTCGTCAGATTGGATGACCACGACCAATGGCGTTCAATCTGTAGCAGAGGAGATCAATGACCACGGGCAATGGCTTTGATCACTTACAGCTTGCCATAGAAGAAGATCATTCATAAGCAAAGAAGACTGTAGTACTAGAGTTAATTCAGAAAGACAAAGCAACTCCAACTCTCAACTCTATTCCTATTATTGCTTTAACTTTATTAAAATTCAGTATTCCTTTCATAGTTTCATGATACTTCATCCAACTCCATATACTCAATCCAACAACCTTCTGATTCTGCCTGACTAAGACCTGCAAGAAAACCATAGCTTGCTTCAAGCCACAATCCTCATGGGATCGACCCTGACTCGCTTAGGTATTACTTGGACGACCCAGTGCACTTGCTGGTACTGCTGCTGTACGGAAAGTGTGGGGGATTGCGTACGCACGCACCAATGGCTATGTAGGTTAGTAAGCTTAAATTCACAAATGGCCTCAATCATGCTAAATGCATTCAAACATCAAATATCAAAAATAAAGAATTAAGCAAATCCAAGATTACATTCATAGAAGGAGCATATAATACAATGAACAAAATTTGTGGTTAGAATGCACAACCACACATTAAAAGCCCAACAACTCACAAGATTGTTTGTTCTATCTCTTTTCGTTGCTCCACAAAATAATTCAAGCAATTTTAAAAATAATTTTCCGAATCAAATCAATGGAACGCCCTAAAAGAGATTTCTTGAAAATTTTTTTGTTGTTTTCACCAAAATTATTTCCTATGTGTATATGCATGATGTGTTTAATTCAACTCAAAATTTCCAGCTCATTTCCTAATTTTACTATCCATAAATCATCAAGAACATTTAGAAAAAACATGAACTAGATACTATCTACTATTCACAACATCCAATCACATCTACCATCTATAGTATATGTACTAAGCAAAATGCAAATATAATAACTACAATAAGACTAAAAATAGACTAAGATATATATATATATATATATATATAAGAAAAATTAGAAAAATATGGTGCAATAGTTAAAAGTACTAACAAGTATCCACAAAACATAGTAGCAAAAAAAATAGAGTGCAAAGTGTTCAGAAAGAAAGATTTACGTCTCACAATCGCGAATTCTCCCCCACACTTAATCGTTGCACAGTCCTCCGTGCATGCACACAATCCAGGGGGCATAGAGGCTACAAAACTCCACCTTCGCCTCGTGGAGGTGTAGGCTCGGGCTGCTAATAGACAATTATATCCAAAATAGGCTCGGCTGCTCCATCCTCATCATCCTCCTCCTCTACTACCAGCTCAGGTGAAGTAGCAGGATCTGAGCTAGGGTCACTTCCCTTGAGCTTCGCCGCCAACCAGTCAAAACGCCTTGCATTGAGGCATTCATTGCGGCAGACTTCTTGTAGGAGCTCCTAGACCATCTCATACAAAGGCCGGGCAGAAGGTGTAGGTGCCGATGAGCACGGTGGTCCTGATGATGATGCCGGCTCGGATGTCTTCCTTTTCTTGGTTGTTTTCTTTGTCGACTCCTCTCATTCCCCATATGGGAGAACCCAGTGGCCACTCGGGATCCTGAGCATAACATCGTCCGGTCTCTTCTCCACTCCGGCTGTTGTGGTAAATCTCAAAACCAGTTATGGGAAGGGAATGTTGAACTTCTGTTTCTAGTTCACCTTCCACATTGACTCACGAATCAGAGGCAAGATAGCTATCTTCTTTCCCTCCATAATTGCCCAAATAAGCACAGCAACTCGGACTCTGATGAGCGGATAATTTATACGCTTTTTGGCATTGTTTTTAGATAGTTTTCAATATGTTTTAATTACTTTTTAGTATATTTTTATTAGTTTTTATTCAAAATTCACATTTCTGGACATTGCTATGAGTTTGTGTATTTTTCTATGATTTTAGGCATTTTCTTGCTGAAATTGAGGGACCTGAGCAGAAATCTTATTCAGAGGCTGAAAAAGGACTGCAGGTGTTGTTGGATTCTGACCTCCCTGCACTCGAAGTGGAATTTCTGGAGCTACAGAAGCCCAATTGGCACACTCTCAATTGAGTTGGAAAGTAGACATCCTGGACCTTCCAGCAATATATAATAGTTCATACTTTGCCTGAGATTTGATGGCCCAAAATGGCGTTCCAAGTCAGCATAAAAATTCTGGCGTCAAAACGCCAAAACTGGCATAAAAGCTGGAGTTAAACACCTAAACTGGCACCAAAGCTGACGTTTCACTCCAGGAAATGTCTCTACATGTGAAAGCTTCAATGCTTAGCCTAAGCACACACCAAGTGGGCCCGGAAGTGGATTTTTGCATCATTTACTCATTTATGTAAACCCTAGGCTACTAGATCATTATAAATAGGACATTTTGCTATTGTATTTTCATCTGGATTTCATCTAGGAATTTTTAGTTCATCTTTTGATCTCTTGATCATGTTTTGGGGGCTGGCCATTCGGCCATGCCTGAACCTTCATTACTTTTGTATTTTCAACAGTGGAGTTTCTACACCCCATAGATTAAGGTGTGGAGCTCTGTTGTTCCTCATGAATTAATTCAAAGTACTAATGTTTTTCTATTCAACTCAAGCCTATTTCTTCTCCAAGATATTCATTCACACTCAAGAACATGATGAATGTGATGATTATGTGACACTCATCACCATTCTCACCTATGAACACGTGCCTGACAACCACTTCCATTCTACATGCAAACAAGCTTAAATGTGTATCTCTTGGGTTTCAAATCTAAGATTAAAACCTTCGTGGTATAGGCTAGAATTATTGGCGGCCATTCCCGACATCCGAAAAGTCTAAACCTTGTCTGTGGTATTCCGAGTAGGATCTGGAAAGGGATGACTGTGATGAGCTTCAAACTCGCGAGTGTTGGGCGTAGTGACAGACGCAAAAGTTTCAATGGATCCTATTCCAACATGATCGAGAAGCAACAGATGATTAGCCGTGCGGTGACAGCGCATTTGGACCATTTTCACTGAGAGGATGATAGGTAGCCATGGACAACGGTGATACCCAACATATAGCTTGCCATGGAAAGGAGTATGAATGATTGGATGAAGGCAATAGGAAAGTAGAAGTTCAGGAGGAACAAAGCATCTTCATACGCTTATCTGAAATTCTCACCAATGAATTACATAAGTATTTCTATCTTATTTTCTGTTTTATTCATATTTTAATTATCTTAAACTTCATAACCATTTGAATCTGCCTGACTGAGATTTACAAGATGACCATAGCTTGCTTCAAGCCGACAATCTCCGTGGGATCGACCCTTACTCACGTAAGGTTTATTACTTGGACGATCCAGTGTACTTGCTGGTTAGTTATGCGGAGTTGTAACAAAGAGTTGAGATTACAATTATGCGTACCAAGTTGTTGGCGCCATTGAGATCACAATTTCGTGCACCAAGTTTTTAGCGCCGTTGCCGGAGATTGTTCGAGTTTGGACAACTGACGGTTCATCTTGTTGCTCAGATTAGGTAATTTTATTTTATTTTTAAGCTTTTTACTTTTATTTATTCTCAAAAAATTTTCAAAAAAATAAATTATTCTATGTTCTTCAGAATTTTTAAGAATGAATTCTAGAGTTTCAGATGATGCTTTTATCATCACAGGAGCTAATTGATTCCCATCAATTTGGCTGTTGTATGTAATGTCCTGCTGAAACTTGGCTAGCCATGTCTAATCTTTTTAAACTGAAGCTTTAGACTAACATTGCATGATTCCTGGAATTCTTATTAAAAATTTTGAAATCCTTATTTTTCTTTTTCTAAAATAATTTTCGAAAAAAAAACCCAAAAAAATTAATAAAATCTTAAAACAAAAAATATTTTGTGTTTCTTGTTTGAGTCTAATGTCAAATTTTAAGTTTGGTGTCAATTGCATATTTTGATTTTTTTCTTTAAATTTTCAAAAATCCATGCATTTGAATTCTGTTCTTCATTGATCTTCAAGTTGTTCTTGATGATTTTATTGGGTCTGATCTTTAAATTCTCTTGTTTAGTGTCTTTTGTTGTTTTTCATATGCATTCTCAATTTATTAGCGTCTCTAATATGAAAATTTCTAAGTTTGGTGTCTTGCATGCATTGTTGATTTGATCTTAGTTTTTCCATGTTAGTTTTATTTTGTAGTTTTTCATCATTAAAAATTCAAAAAAAAATTTTATTTCAAAATTATGTCTTTTCAAGTCAATAATAAAGAGAATTGAAGATTCAGAACATGCAATAGAGGAAGTACACAGAAAAAGCTGGGCGTTCAAAACGCCCAGTGAGAAAGAAAAACTGGCGTTTAAACGCCAGCCAGGGTACCTGGCTGGGCGTTAAATGCCCAAAAGGGTAGTATTTTGGGCGTTAAACACCAGAATGGATACCATTCTGGGCGTTTAACGCCAAGATGGCACAAGAGGGAAGATTTTGTTTTTAATTCAATTCTTTTTCAAGTTTTCATAATTTTTCAAAATCAAATCTTTTTCAAATCATATCTTTTCAAAATCAAATCCTTTCCATTTTTTTTACTATTTTTGAAAATCCTTGCTAACAATTAGTGATTTGATTCAAAAATTTCTTCCTTGTTAAGAAAGGTTCAATAATTGAATTTTAGAATCATATCTTTTAAATTTCTTGTTAGCCAAGACATTAATTTTAAAAATCAAATCTTTTTAGTTGTTTGTCAATCATATCTTTTTAAAACCATATTTTCTCAATCATATCTTCTCAACCACATCTTTTTCAAAAATGATTTTCAATCATATCTTTTTTATTTCTAATTTCAAAATCTTTTTCAAAATCACTTAACTACTTTCTCAATTTTAATTTTCGAAAATGATCAACCAAATTTTCAAAATTTCTTTTAATATTTCTAAATTTAATTTCAAAAATTCTTTCCCCCCCTTCTCACATTTTTCTATTTAAGGGACTAACATTCCTCCTCAATGTGCAATTCGGACTCCCTCTCTCTATAAGTTCAAATTCTCTCCTCTCTACCCCCTCCTTCTATTCTTCTTTTCCTCTGACATCTCAAGGAATCTCTATACTGTGACATAGAGGATTCCATACTTTCTTCTTCTCTCTTTCATATGAGCAGGAGCAAAGACAAAGACATTCTTGTTGAAGCTGATCCTAAACCTGAAAGGACCTTGAAGAGAAAGCTAAGAGAAGCTAAAACAGAACTCTCTGGAGAAGACCTAACAGAAATTTTGACACAAGAAGAAGCCATGGCAGCCGAAAACAACAACAATGCCAACAATGCAAGGAAGGTGCTTGGTGACTTTACTACACCTACTCTCGACTTCTATGGGAGAAGCATCTCTATCCCTGCCATTGGAGCAAACAACTTTGAGCTTAAGCCTCAATTAGTTTCTCTAATGCAACAAAATTGTAAGTTTCATGGACTTCCATTAGAGGATCCTCATCAGTTCTTAGCTGAATTCTTGCAAATCTGTGACACTGTTAAGACCAATGGGGTTGATCCCGAGTCAGAGCTAGAATATGGTTGGATTCACAACCTAAGGAAAGCCTGAACTCGTGGGAAAAGCTGGTCAGTGCTTTTCTAGCCAGATTCTTTTCACCTCAAAAAT
Organism: Arachis hypogaea; assembly: GCF_003086295.3. Taxonomy (NCBI): domain Eukaryota; kingdom Viridiplantae; phylum Streptophyta; class Magnoliopsida; order Fabales; family Fabaceae; genus Arachis; species Arachis hypogaea. The sequence goes on from NC_092052.1 coordinate 55,621,471, forward strand.
TGAGTAAGCTTAGAGTGAAAGTCCAGACCTTCAGACAGAAGGAAAGAGAATCCCTCTATGAAGCTTGGGAAAGATATAAGCAATTGATCAGAAGGTGTCCTTTTGACATGCTTTCAGAATGGAGCATCATAGGTACCTTCTATGATAGTCTGTCTAAACTGTCCAAGATGTCATTCGACAGCTCTGCTGGAGGACCTCTTCATTTGAAGAAGATGCCTGCAGAAACTCAGGAACTCATTGAAATGGTTGCAAATAACCAATTCATGTACACTTCTGAAAGGAATCCTATGAATAATAGGACAAATCAGAAGAAATGAGTTCTTGAGATTGATACTCTGAATGCCATATTGGCTCAGAATAAAATATTGACTCAACAAGTCAATATGATTTCTCAGAGTCTGTCTAGAATGCAAGCAGCAACAGGCAGTACCAAAGAAGCTTCATCTGAAGAAGAAGCTTATGATCCTGAGAACCCAGCAATGGAAGAGGTGAATTACATGGGAGAACCCTATGGAAACACCTATAATCCTTCATGGAAAAATCATCCAAATCTCTCATGGAAGGATCAACAGAAGCCTCAACAAGGCTTCAACAGTAATAATGGTGGAAGAAATAGGTTCAGCAATAGCAAGCCTTTTCCATCATCTTCTCAGCAACAGACAGAGAATTCTAAGCAGAGCCACTCTGACTTAGCAACTGTAGTCTCTGATCTATCTAAGACCACTCTAAGTTTCATGACTGAAACAAGGTCCTCTATTAGAAATTGGGAGGCACAAGTGGGTCAGCTAAGTAAGAAACTTACTGAACTCCCTCCTAGTACTCTCCCAAGCAGTACAGAAGAGAACCCAAAGAGAGAATGCAAGGCCATAAACACGTCCCACATGGCCGAATGCATAGAGGAGGAAAAGGCGATGATTGCCACTGAGGAAGACCTCAATGGACATCCACTGGCCTCCAAGGAGTTCCCTAATGAGGAACCATGGGAATCTGAGGCTCATACAGAGACCATAGAGATTCCATTGAATTTACTTATGCCATTCATGAGCTCTGATGAGTATTCTTCCTCTGAAGAGGATGAAGATGTTACTGAAGAGCAAGTTGCTAAGTACTTTAGAGCAATCATGAATTTAAATGCCAAGTTATTTGGTCATGAGACTTGGGAGGATGAACTTCCTTTGTTCACCAAAGAACTGGATGACTTGACTAGGCAGAGATTACCTCAGAAGAGACAGGATCCTGGAAAGTTCTCAATACCTTGTACCATAGGCACCATGACCTTTGAGAAGGCTCTGTGTGATCTAGGGTCAAGTATAAACCTCATGCCACTCTCTATGATGGAGAAGCTAGGGATCCTTGAGGTACAAGCTGCAAGAATCTCACTAGAGATGGCAGACAATTCAAAGAAACAGGCTTATGGACTTGTAGAGGATGTCTTGGTAAAGGTTGAAGGCCACTACATCCCTGCTGATTTCATAATTCTAGACACTGGGAAGTGTATGGATGAATTCATCATCCTTGGCAGACCCTTCCTAGCCACAGCAAAAGCTGTGATTGATGTTGATAGAGGAAAATTGGTCCTTCAAGTGAATAAGGACTCCCTTGTGTTTAAAGCTCAAGGATCTCCCTCTGTAACCATGGAGAGGAAGCATGAAAAGCTTCTCTCAATGTAGAGTCAAATAGAGCCCCCACATTCAAACTCTAAGTTTAGTGTTGGGAGGCCATCATCATGCTTTGAGTATCTGTGAGGCTCCATGAGAGCCCACTGTCAAGCTATTGACATTAAAGAAGCGCTTGTTGGGAGGCAACCCAATTTTATTTAATCATATCTATTTATTTTCCATTGTTATTTTATGTTTTCTATAGGTTGATAATCATGTGAAGCCACAAAAACAACTGAAAAAGCAAAAATAGAATGAAAAATAGTATTAAAAATAGCACACCCTGGAGGAGAAGCTTACTAGCGTTTAAACGCTAGTAAGGGTAGTAGAATGGGCGTTAAACGCCCAGTCTGGCACCATTCTGGGCGTTTAACGCCAGAAATGGGCACCAGAATGGCGTTTAACGCCAGAAAGGGGGCACAGAGCTGGCGTTTAACGCCAGAAAAGGGAGAAAAGCTAGCGTTTAAATGCTAGAAAGGGGAGAAAAGCTGGCATTAAACACCAGAAATGGGCAGCAACCTGGCGTTTAACGCCAGGATTGGCAATCAAGGGGGCGTTTACATGCCACATGGTGCAGGGATGAGAAATCCTTGACACCTCAAGATCTGTGGATCCCACAGGATCCCCACCTACCTCATCTCTCTCTCTTCTTCACACCTTCCCATAACACCCTTCCCCGAATACCCTTCACCAATCACCTCAATACCTCTTCCCCAAAAACCCCTCACCTATCAAATCCTACCCTCTTCTCCATAATCTCTTCACCAATCCACATCCATCCATCATAAAATCCCACCTACCTCACCTTTGAAATTCAAACCACTTTCCTTCCCAAACCCACCCATACATGGCGAACCCTACCCCTCTCTCCACTCCTATATAAACCGATATTCACTCTTTAATTTTCACACATCATACACACTACTTCTCCCCCTTGGCCGAACCATTAAACCCCCTCCATCTCCTCCATTTTCTTCTACTCTTTTCTTTCTTCTTTTGCTCGAGGACGGGAAAACCTTCTAAGTTTGGTGTGGTAAAAGCGTTGCTTTTTATTTTTCCATAACCATTTATGGCACCAAAGGCCAGAGAAACCTCTAGAAAGAGGAAAGGTAAGGCAAAAGCTTCCACCTCCGAGTCATGGGAGATTGAGAGATTCATCTCAAGGGTGCATCAAGACCACTTCAATGAAGTTGTGGCCAAGAAGAAGGTGATCCCCGAGGTCCCCTTTAAGCTCAAAAAGGGTGAATATCTGGAGATCCGACATGAGATTCGAAGAAGAGGTTGGGAAATTCTTACCAATCCCATTCAACAAGTCGGGATCTTAATGGTTCAAGAGTTCTATGCCAATGCATGGATCACCAAGAACCATGATCAAAGTGTGAACCCAGACCCAAAGAATTGGCTTACAATGGTCCAGGGGAAATGCTTAGATTTTAGTCTGGAAAATGTAAGGTTGGCATTCAACTTGCCCATGATGCAAGGAGATGCACGCCCCTACACTAGAAGGATAAACTTTGATCAAATGTTGGACCAATTCCTCATAGACATTTGTGAAGAGGGCGCTCAATGGGAGATTCAAGAGGGAAGCCGGTTCAACTAAGAAGGCATGACCTCAAGCCCGTGGCTAGGGGATGGTTGGAGTTCATCCAACGCTCAATCATTCCCACTAGCAACCAGTCTAAAGTTACTATAGACCGAGCTATCATGATCCATAGCATCATGATTGGAGAGGAAGTAGAAGTTCATGAGGTTATATCTCTAGAACTCTACAAAGTGGCGGACAAGTCCTCTACTTTGGCAAGGTTAGCCTTCTCTCATCTCATTTGTCACCTCTGCAATTCAGCTGGAATTGACATAGAGGAAGATATTCTCATTGATGAGGACAAGCCCATCACTAAGAAAAGGATGGAACAAACAAGAGAACCCACTCATGAACCTCACCAAGAGCATGAGGAAATTCCTCATCATGAAATCCCTGAGATGCCTCAAGGGATGCACTTTTCTCCACAAAACTATTGGGAGCAAATCAACACCTCCCTAGGAGAATTAAGTTCCAATATGGGACAACTAAGGGTGGAGCACCAAGAGCATTCCATCCTCCTCCATGAAATTAGAGAAGACCAAATAGTCATGAGGGAGGAGCAACAAAGGCAAGGAAGAGACATTGAGGAGTTCAAGCACTCAATAAGATCTTCACGAGGAAGAACAAGCCGCCATCACTAAGGTGGACCCGTTCTTTAATTTCTTTGTTCTTATTTTTCTGTTTTTCAAAAATTAAGCTTTATGTTTTATTTATGTTTGTGTCTTATTACATGATCACTAGTGTCTAAGTGTCTATGCCTTAAAGCTATGAATGTCCTATGAATCCATCACCTATCTTAAAAAGAAAAATGATCTAAAAACAAAAGAATAAGAAGTACATAATTTCGAATTCATCCTTGAAACTAGTTAATTGTTTTGATGTGGTGACAATGCTTTTTGTTTTCTGAATGAATGCTTGAACAGTGCATATTTTTTATATTGTTGTTTATGAATGTTAAAATTATTGGCTCTTGAAAGAATAATGAAAAAAGAGAAATGTTGTTGATAATCTGAAAAATCATAAAATTGATTCTTGAAGCAAGAAAAAGCAGTGAAAAGCTTGCGGAAAAAAATGAAAAAAATGGCAAAAAGAAAAAGAAAGAAAAAGAAAAAGAAAGCAGAAAAAGCCAATAGCCCTTTAAACCAAAAGGCAAGGGTAAAAAGGATCCAAGGCTTTGAGCATTAATAGATAGGAGGGCCCAAAGGAATAAAATCCTGGCCTAAGTGGCTAAACCAAGCTGTCCCTAACCATGTGCTTGTGGCATGAAGGTGTCAAGCCAAAAGTCATGATCCAAAGCAAAAAGAGTGTGCTTAAGAACCCTGGACACCTCTAATTGGGGACTCTAGCAAAGCTGACTCACAATCTGAAAAGGTTCACCCAGTTATGTGTCTGTGGCATTTATGTATCCGGTGGTAATACTGGAAAACAAAGTGCTTAGGGCCACGGCCAAGACTCAGAAAGTAGCTGTGTTCAAGAATCAACATACTGAACTAGGAGAATCAACAACACTATCTAAAATTCTGAGTTCCTATAGATGCCAATCATTCTAAACTTCAAAGGATAAAGTGAGATGCCAAAACTGTTCAGAGGCAAAAAGCTACTAGTCCCGCTCATCTAATTGGAGCTAAGTTTCATTGATATTTTGGAATTTATAGTATATTCTCTTCTTTTTATCCTATTTGATTTTCAGTTGCTTGGGGACAAGCAACAATTTAAGTTTGGTGTTTGACGTGGCGAAAATTGGCGAGTTAAGAAATTATTATAAGAGATACGTTGCAAGTATAGTTCTTAACCAACCAAAAATCTGCTTATTAATTTAGAAGGGTTGTCACAAAATTAGAATTAAAATACTGGGAGTATGAATCCCATGTCATCTCCCAACGAGTTGCAAAAAGATGTGCTATTTTATTAATCAGATGTTTTCCAAAAGGGTTGAGTTTGATAGACAGGAAATTAAATCAGAGAATTTATGTAATTTAAATAAAAACCTTGACCGGGAGTTGGTGCACAAAATTGTTACTCTCTTACAATTTCGCACACATGACCAGCAAGTGCACTGGGTCGTTCAAGTAATACCTTACGTGAGTAAGGGTCGAATCCCACGGAGATTGTTGGTTTGAAGCAATCTATGGTTATCTTGTAACTCTTAGTCAGGAAATCAATTATGTTTATCAATTGAACTGTGAGTAACAAGTAGAGCATAAATTAAAAGTTACTTGTTGTGCAGTAATGGAGAATATGTTGGGGCTTTGGAGATGCTTTGTCTTCTAAATCTCTGCTTTCCTCTGTTTTCTGATTCACGCACGCACGCCCTCCTATGGCAAGCTGTGTGTTGGTGGATCACTGTTGTCAATGGCTACCTTACGTCCTCCCAGTGAAAACTACGCTCACGCACTCTGTCACAGCACGGCTAATCACCGGTTGGTTCTCGATCCGGTTGGAATAGGATTTACTATCCTTTTGCGTCTGTCACTAACGCCCAGCCTTCAAGAGTCTGAAGCTCGTCACAGTCATTCAATCCTTGAATCCTACTCGGAATACCACAGACAAGGTTTAGACTTTCCGGATTCTCATGAATGCTGCCATCAGTTCTAGCTTATACCACGGAGATTCTGATTAAAGAATCTAAGAGATACTCATTCAATCGTATATAGAACGGAGGTGGTTGTCAGGCACACGTTCATGATTTGAGGAAGGTGATGAGTGTCACAGCTCATCACCTCCATCACAGTTAAGCGCGAATGAACATCTTAGATAGGAACAAGCGTGTTTGAATGGAAAACAGAAATACTTGCATTAATTCATTGAGACACAGCAGAGCTCCTCACCCCCAACAATGGGGTTTAGAGACTCATGCCGTCAGAGAATACAAAGTTTAGATTTGAAATGTCATGAGATACAAAATAAGTCTCTAAAAGTTGTTTAAATACTAAACTAGTAGCCTAGGTTTACAAAAATTGGATAAACTATGATGGATGATGCAGAGATCCACTTCTTGGGCCAACTTGGTGTGTGTTGGGGCCCACTTGGTGTGTGCTGGGGTTGAGACTTAAGCAATTCACGTGTAGAGGCCATTTGTGGAGTTGAACGCCAGTTTTTATGCCAGTTTGGGCGTTCAACTCCAGCTTTTGATCCTTTTCTGGCGCTGGACGCCAGAATTGGGCAGAGGACTGGCGTTGAACGCCAGTTTACGTCGTCTATTCTTGTGCAAAGTATGGACTATTATATATTTCTGGAAAGCCCTGGATGTCTACTTTCCAACGCAATTAAAAGCACGCCATTTCGAGTTCTGTAGCTCCAGAAAATTCACTTTGAGTGCAGGGAGGTCAGAATCCAACAGCATCAGCAGTCCTTTTTCAGCCTGAATCAGATTTTTGCTCAGCTCCTTCAATTTCAACCAGAAAAATACCTGAAATTACAAAAAAACACACAACTCATAGTAAAGTCCAGAAATATGAATTTTTCCTAAAAACTAATAGAAATAGACTAAAAACTAACTAAAACATATTCAAAACTATATGAAATTATCCCCAAAAAGCGTATAAAATATCCGCTCATCACAACACCAAACTTAAACTGTTGCTTGTCCTCAAGCAACTAGACAAATAAAATAGAAGACTAATAGGTTGGGAAGCAATAATATCTCAGAGTTTTTGATTGAAGCTCATATCCTAATTAGATGAGCGGGACTAGTAGCTTTTTGCTTCTGAACAGTTTTGGCATCTCACTTTATCCATTGAAGCTCAGAGTGATTGGCATCTATAGGAACTCAGAATTCAGATAGTGTTATTGATTCTCTTAGTTTAGTGTGATGATTCTTGAACACAGCTTCTTTATGAGTCTTGGCCGTGGCCCTAAGCACTTTGTTTTCCAGTATTACTACCGGATACATAAATGCCACAGACACATAACTGGGTGAACCTTTTCAGATTGTGACTCAGCTTTGCTAAAGTCCCCAATTAGAGGTGTCCAGAGTTCTTAAGCACACTCTTCTTTTTGCTTTGGACCTTGACTTTAACCGCTCAGTCTCAAGTTTTCACTTGACACCTGCACGCCACAAGCACATGGTTAGGGACAGCTTGGTTTAGCCGCTTAGACCAGGATTTTAGTCCTTTAGGCCCTCCTATCCACTGATGCTCAAAGCCTTGGGATCCTTTTTATTTGCCCTTGCCTTTTGGTTTTAAGAGCTTTTGTCTTTTTCTGCTTGCTTCTCTCTTTTTTTTTTTTTTTCTGCAAGCTTTGTTCTTTGCTGCTTTTTCTTGCTTCAAGAATCATTTTTATGATTTTCAGATTATCAATAACATGTCTCATGTTCATCATTCTTTCAAGAGCCAACATATTTAACAGTCTTAAACAACAAATTCAAAAGACATATACACTGTTCAAGCATTCATTCAGAAGACAGAAAGCATTGCCACCACATGTTACTAATTAGAATTTTTCTTATTAAAAACTCGAAATTTTATTACCTCTTATTCAAAAGATCTACTATTTTATTCATGTTTGCTGATGATGAGAAGATAGACTATAACTTAATTGGGGATAAAATCAAACTAGACGCTAATTACTACTAATGATCATGTAATGAAGACACAAACATAGATAAGCACTTAACATAGAGAAAACGAAAAACAGAGAAAGTAAGAACAAGGAACGAGTCCACCTTAGTGATGATGGCATTTCCTTCTTGAGGCACCAATGATGTTCTTGAGCTCTTTTATGTCTCTTCCTTGCCTTTGTGGCTTGATTCCTAGTGATTTTTGGTATTTCTATCCTCAGTTGCTTCCAAAAATTATGTGGAGGGGAGTGCATCCCCTGAGGTATCTCTTGATTTGCAGCCACATGTTCTACCACTGAGCTATAGATCCTTCACATAATTGTGATGTCCACACCAAACTTACAATGTTGCTCGCCCTCGAGCAAAAGAAAAGGGAATAGAGGAAGAAGAAGATGTGGAAATAAAAAACTAGGATTATGAGGAGGGAGGGTGGGGATCCTGTGGGGTCCACAGATCTTGAAATGATCCTGTGAGGTCCACAGATCTTGAGGTGTCAAGGCATTTACATCCCTGCACCAATTTGGGCATGCAAAATGCCCTTGCACACAACTCTGGGCGTTCAGCGCCAGGTTGGTGCCCATTTTGGGCGTTCAACGCCCCTTTGCTGCCATTTCTGGCGTTGAACGCCAGAACCATGCTTGTTCTGGGCGTTCAGTGCCAGGATGCTCCCATTCTGGGCGTTCAGCGCCAGAACTATGCTCTGTTCTGGCGTTTGAACGCCAGACAGATGCTCCTCCAGGGTGTGATTTTTCTTCTGCTGTTTTTGATTCCGTTTTTGATTTTTTTTTTTGTTTATTTTGTGACTCCACATGATCATGAACCTAAGAAAACATGAAAAACAACAAAAAAATAAGAATTAGATAAACATTGGGTTGCCTCCCAACAAGCGCTTCTTTAATGTCCTTAGCTGGACCTTGCTGAGCTTTTAATCTAGCTTCAGCCTTGAGCATTCTTGCTCAATGTTGCCTTCTAGATAATGCTTGATTTTCTGTCCATTGACAATGAACTTCTTATCAGAATCAATATCTTGAAGCTCCACGTAACCATATGGTGATACACTTGTAATCACGTATGGTCCCCTCCACCGGGATTTCAATTTCCCGGGGAATAGCCTGAGTCTAGAGTTAAACAACAGAACCTTCTGTCCTGGTTCAAAGATTCTAGATGACAGCTTTCTGTCATGCCACTTTTTTTATTTTTCTTTATATAGCTTGGCATTTTCGAAAGCTGTGAATCTGAACTCCTCTAGCTCATTTAGCTGGAGCAATCTTTTTTCTCCTGCTAATTTGGCATCAAAGTTTAGGAATCTGGTTGCCCAGTAGGCCTTATGTTCCAGTTCCACGGGCAGGTGACATGCCTTACCATACACCAGTTGGTATGGAGAGGTCCCTATAGGGGTCTTGAATGCTGTTCTGTAAGCCCACAGAGCATCATCCAAGCTCCTTGCCCAATCCTTTCTACGGGTATTTACTGTCCGTTCCAGGATTCTCTTTAATTCTCTGTTAGAGACTTCAGCCTGCCCATTGGTTTGTGGATGATATGGAGTGGCCACCTTGTGGCGAATTCCATACCGAACCATGGCAGAGTAAAGCTATTTATTGCAGAAGTGAGTGCCCCCATCACTGATTAGTACTCTAGGGACACCAAACCTGCTAAAAATATGTTTCTGGAGGAACTTTAGCACTGTTTTAGTATCATTGGTGGGTGTGGCAATAGCCTCAACCCATTTTGATACATAGTCAACTGCCACCAGAATATAAGTGTTTGAGTATGATGATGGGAAAGGTCCCATGAAGTCAATTCCCCATACGTCAAACAACTCAATTTCCAAGATTCCTTGTTGAGGCATGGCGTAACCATGAGGCAGATTACCAGCTCTTTGGCAACTGTCACAATTACGGACAAACTCTCGGGAATCTTTATAGAGTGTGGGCCAATAGAAGCCACATTGGAGGACTTTGGTGGCTGTTCGCTCACCTCCGAAATGGCCTCCATATTGAGATCCGTGGCAATGCCACAGGATCCTCTGTGCTTCTTCTCTAGGCACACACCTACGGATAATTCCGTCTGCACATCTCTTAAAGAGATAAGGTTCATCCCACAAGTAGTACTTTGCATCAGTAATTAATTTCTTCTTTTGTATCCTGTTGTACTCCTTGGGTATGAACCTTGCAGCTTTATAGTTTGCAATATCGGCAAACCATGGTGCTTCCTGAATGGCGAATAAATGCTCATCAGGAAACGTCTCAGAGATCTCTAGAGAAGGGGGGGACGTCCCTTCCACTGGCTCTATCCGGGACAGATGATCAGCCACTTGGTTCTCTGTCCCTTTTCTGTCTCTTATTTCTATATCAAACTCTTGTAGAAGCAATACCCATCTGATGAGCCTGGGTTTTGAATCCTGCTTTGTGAGTAGATATTTAAGAGCAGCATGGTCAGTATACACAATCACTTTTGATCCTACTAAGTATGATCTGAACTTGTCAATGGCGTAAACCACTGCAAGTAGTTCTTTTTCTGTGGTTGTGTAATTTTTCTGGGCATCATTTAGAACGCGACTGGCATAATAAATGACATGCAGAAGCTTGTCATGCCTCTGTCCCAGTACTGCACCAATGGCATGATCACTGGCATCACACATTAACTCAAATGGCAATGTCCAGTCTGGTGCAGAAATGACTGGTGCTGTGACCAGCTTAGCTTTCAGCATTTCAAACGCCTGCAGGCATGCTGTGTCAAACACAAATGGCGTGTTAGCAGCTAGCAGATTGCTTAGAGGTTTTGCGATTTTTGAAAAATCCTTTATAAACCTCCTATAGAATCCTGCATGCCCCAGAAAGCTTCTGATTGCCTTAACATTGGCAGGTGGTGGTTATTTTTCAATTACCTCTATTTTTGCTTGATCCACCTCTATTCCCTTGTTTGAGATTTTATGCCCAAGAACAATTCCTTCAGTCACCATGAAGTGACACTTTTCCCAGTTTAAAACTAGGTTGGTTTCTTGGCATCTTTTCAGAACAAGTTTCAGGTGATCAAGACAGGAGCTGAATGAGTCTCCATATACTGAGAAGTCATCCATGAAGACTTCCAGAAATTTTTCCACCATGTCAGAGAAAATAGAGAGCATGCATCTCTGGAAGGTTGCAGGCGCATTACATAGCCCAAATGGCATCCTTCTATAAGCAAACACTCCAGATGGGCATGTGAATGCTGTTTTCTCTTGATCCTGGGAATCCACTGCAATCTGGTTATAGCCTGAATAGCCATCCAAAAAGCAGTAATAATCATGACCTGCTAGTCTCTCTAGCATCTGGTCTATGAATGGTAAAGGAAAATGATCCTTTCTGGTGGCTGTATTGAGCCTTCTGTAGTCAATACACATGCGCCACCCTGTAACTGTTCTTGTAGGAACCAGTTCATTTTTTTCATTATGAATCACTGTCATGCCTCCTTTTTTTGGGACGACTTGAACAGGGCTCACCCAGGGGCTATCAGAAATGGGATAAATAATCCAAGCCTCTAGTAATTTGGTGACCTCTTTCTGCACCACTTCCTTCATGGCTGGATTTAGCCGCCTCTGTGGTTGAACCACTGGTTTGGCATTATCCTCCAATAGGATTTTGTGCATGCATCTAGCTGGGCTTATGCCCTTAAGGTCACCTATGGACCACCCAAGAGCTGTCTTGTGTGTCCTTAGCACTTGAATAAGTGCTTCCTCTTCCTGTGAATTTAAAGCAGAGCTTATGATCACTGGAAAGGTGTCACCTTCTCCTAGAAATGCATATTTCAAGGATGGTGGCAGTGGCTTGAGCTCTGGTTTAGGAGGTTTTTCCTCTTTCAGAAGAAAGTTCAGAGGCTCTTTCATGTCCCCTGAATCCTCCAAATCAGGCTGAACATCTTTAAAGATGTCTTCCAACTCTGATTCGAGACTCTCAGCCATGTTGATCTCTTCTACCAAAGAGTCAATAAGGTCAACTTTCATGCAGTCTGTTGATGTGTCTGGATGCTGCATGGCTTTGACAGCGTTCAACTTGAACTCGTCATCGTTGACTCTCAGGGTTATTTCCCCTGTTGGACGTCAATGAGGGATCGTCCAGTTGCTAGGAAGGGTCTTCCTAGAATGAGAGTAGCACTCTTGTGCTCCTCCATTTCCAGCACAACAAAGTCAGTGGGAAAGGCGAATGGCCCAACTCTGACAATCATGTCCTCAATCACGCCTGATGGGTATTTAGTGGAACCATCAGCAAGTTGGAGACATATCCGGGTTGGTTTAACTTCTTCAGTTAAGCCAAGCTTCCTGATAGTGGATGCAGGTATTAGGTTGATGCTTGCCCCAAGATCGCATAAGGCTGTCTTGGTGCAATCACCTTCCAATATGCATGGTATCAGAAAACTCCCAGGGTCTTTAAGCTTTTCAGGAAAGCTTTTCAGAATGACTGCACTGCATTCTTCAGTGAGGAGAACTCTTTCTGTTTCTCTCCACTCCTTTTTATGACTCAAGATCTCTTTCATGAACTTGGCATAAGAAGGTATTTGCTCAAGTGCCTCTGCAAAAGGAATCTTTATTTCAAGAGTCCTTAGATAATCTGCAAAGCGAGCAAATTGCTTATCCTGCTCCTCTTTCCGGAGTTTTTGAGGATAAGGTATCTTGGCTTTATATTCCTCAACCTTAGTGGTTAAAGAAGCCTTTTTAGAGGGGTTGTTATCAGCACTTGTGTGTGTCTGATCCCTCATTGGCAATTGAGTACCAGAGTCAGAAGCTGGAGTGACGTTAGACGCCAACTCACTGTCTGTTCCTGGCGCCTGAACGCCAGAAATGTGCCAATTTTGGGCGTTCAACGCTGGATTATGCCCCCTTTGGGCGTTCAACGCCAGATTCTTGCCCGTTTCTGGCGTTGAACGCCAGTCCTGCCTTGTTTCTGGCGCTGAACGCCAGTTTTGGGCATGGTCTGGGCGTTCAGCGCCAGCCTTCCACCCATTTTCTGGCGTTTTAGTGCCAGAATTATTTTTCCCTGGGCTCTTACTGTCCTCAGGTGAATCTTTGGTGGGTCGCTCATTTCTTGAATTTTTGATGCATTGAGGTGGGGTATTTAATGTTTTCCCACTTCTTAATTGAACTGCTTGGCATTCTTCTGCTATTTGCTTTGATAGCTGCTGCTTTGTTTGCTTAAACTGTTCGTCCATATGTATATTAGCTATCCTTGTCTCCTGTAACCTGTCTTTGAATTCAGCTAGCTGCTTTGTTAGAAAATCTAATTGCTGATTGAATTCAGCAGCTTGTTTTACAGTACTGAATTCAGCAGTTACTGTTTTAACCTCTTCATTCATGGAAGGGTTGCTGCTTAGATACAGATGCTGATTCCTGGCAACTGTATCAATGAGCTCTTGAGCCTCTTCAATTGTCTTTCTCATATGGATAGATCCACCAGCTGAGTAATCTAGAGACATCTGAGCTCCTTCTGCAAGCCCATAGTAGAAGATGTCTAACTGAACCCACTCTGAAAACATTTCAGAGGGGCATTTTCGTAGCATCTCTCTGTATCTCTCCCAGGCATCATAAAGAGATTCATTATCTCCTTGTTTAAAGCCTTGGATGTCCAGCCTTAGCTGTGTCATCCTTTTTGGAGGGAAATATTGATTCAGGAATTTTTCTGTCAGCTGTTTCCATGTTCTTATGCTGGCCTTAGGTTGGTTATTTAACCACCTCTTGGCTTGATCTTTTACAGCAAATGGAAACAGTAATAGTCTGTAGACATCCTGATCTATTTCCTTATCATGTACTGTGTCAGCAATTTGTAAAAATTGTGCCAGAAACTCTGTAGGTTCTTCCTGTGGAAGACCGGAATACTGGCAACTTTGCTGCACCATGATAATGAGCTGAGGATTCAACTCAAAGCTACTGACTCCAATGGAGGGTATGCAGATGCTACTCCCATATGAAGCAGTAGAGGGGTTAGAATATGACCCCAGAGTCCTCCTGGACTGTTCATTTCCACTTATGTCCATGATGGATCTATGGATATAACTTGGACTGATTTACCTTTTTATTTATTTTATTTTATAAGTAGTAAATACTTAAATAAAATAAAATAACTAAAAAGAATTTGAATTTTGAAGTTAAATTTTTTTTTCGTTTATAAAAAAAAAGAAATTAATTAGTTAATAAAAAAAGAAATTTTTGAAAAAGAGGGAAGATATTTTCGAAAATTAGAGAGATGGAGAGTTAGTTAGGTAGTTTTGAAAAAGTTAAGAAACAAACAAAAAGTTAGTTAGTTAGTTGAAACAAATTTTGAAAAGATAAGAAGTTAGGAAGTTAGAAGAGATATTTTGAAAAGATATTTTTTTGAATTTAGTGAGGAGAGAGAAAAACAATAAGATAGTACAAGATTTAAAATTTTTAGATCTAATGCTCCTTGTTTTCGAAAAATTTGGAGGAAAAACACCAAGGAACACCAAACTTAAAAAATTTTAAGATCAAGACACAAGGAAAACTCAAGAACACTTTGAAGACTCACAAGAACACAAGAACATGAAGAAAGAACACCAAACTTAAAATTTTTAGAAAACCAAACCAAAATTTTCGAAAACCAAAGGGAAATCAACAAGAAAACACCAAACTTTAAGTTTGGCACAAAATTTAATAGAGAAAATATTATTTATGAAAAAGAAGGTTTTGAAAAGAATATAAAAGACTCTAACCCAATTACCTAGAATACAGATTAACGCTCTAGCCAAATGAGTTATGGGACCTTCAAAAATTTTAAGAAAGATTATTTTTGAAAACACCAAACTTAAAGTTTGGCACAGGATTTAATAGAAAAATTATTTTTGAAAAAGGTTTTAAAAAAATATGATAGCCAATTATCATGAACATAAACACCACGTTCTAAATAACTGAGCTATAAGTTTAAAGTATTTTAATAAGGGATAAATAATAAAAGACTCTAAACCAAAAAAAGAAAGATTTTTCCTAATCTAAGCAACAAAATAATCCGTCAGTTGTTCAAACACGAACAATCCCCGGCAACGGCGCCAAAAACTTGGTGCACAAAATTGTTACTCTCTTACAATTTCGCACACATGACCAGCAAGTGCACTGGGTCGTTCAAGTAATACCTTACGTGAGTAAGGGTCGAATCCCACGGAGATTGTTGGTTTGAAGCAATCTATGGTTATCTTGTAACTCTTAGTCAGGAAATCAATTATGTTTATCAATTGAATTGTGAGTAACCAGTAGAGCATAAATTAAAAGTTACTTGTTGTGCAGTAATGGAGAATATGTTGGGGCTTTGGAGATGCTTTGTCTTCTGAATCTCTGCTTTCCTCTGTTTTCTGATTCACGCACGCACGCCCTCCTATGGCAAGCTGTGTGTTGGTGGATCACTGTTGTCAATGGCTACCTTCCGTCCTCCCAGTGAAAACTACGCTCACGCGCTCTGTCACAGCACGGCTAATCACCGGTTGGTTCTCGATCCGGTTGGAATAGGATTTACTATCCTTTTGCGTCTGTCACTAACGCCCAGCCTTCAAGAGTCTGAAGCTCGTCACAGTCATTCAATCCTTGAATCCTACTCGGAATACCACAGACAAGGTTTAGACTTTCCGGATTCTCATGAATGCTGCCATCAGTTCTAGCTTATACCACAGAGATTCTGATTAAAGAATCTAAGAGATACTCATTCAATCGTATATAGAATGGAGGTGGTTGTCAGGCACACGTTCATGATTTGAGGAAGGTGATGAGTGTCACAGCTCATCACCTCCATCACAGTTAAGCGCGAATGAACATCTTAGATAGGAACAAGCGTGTTGAATGGAAAACAGAAATACTTGCATTAATTCATTGAGACACAGCAGAGCTCCTCACCCCCAACAATGGGGTTTAGAGACTCATGCCGTCAGAGAATACAAAGTTTAGATCTGAAATGTCATGAGATACAAAATAAGTCTCTAAAAGTTGTTTAAATACTAAACTAGTAGCCTAGGTTTACAAAAATTGGATAAACTATGATGGATGATGCAGAGATCCACTTCTGGGGCCCACTTGGTGTGTGCTGGGGCCCACTTGGTGTGTGCTGGGGCTGAGACTTAAGCAATTCACGTGCAGAGGCCATTTGTGGAGTTGAACGCCAGTTTTTATGCCAGTTTGGGCGTTCAACTTCAGCTTTTGATCCTTTTCTGGCGCTGGACGCCAGAATTGGGCAGAGAACTGGCGTTGAACGCCAGTTTACGTCGTCTATTCTTGTGCAAAGAATGAACTATTATATATTGCTGGAAAGCCCTGGATGTCTACTTTCCAACGCAATTGGAAGCACGCCATTTCGAGTTCTGTAGCTCCAGAAAATCCACTTTGAGTGCAGGGAGGTCAGAATCCAACAGCATCAGCAGTCCTTTTTCAGCCTGAATCAGATTTTTGCTCAGCTCCTTCAATTTCAGCCAGAAAAATACCTGAAATTACAGAAAAACACACAACTCATAGTAAAGTCCAGAAATATGATTTTTTCCTAAAAACTAATAGAAATAGACTAAAAACTAACTAAAACATATTCAAAACTATATGAAATTATCCCCAAAAAGCGTATAAAATATCCGCTCATCAGGAGTAGATTAGTTGGAAGCCCTATCCTTGATGGAGTTCTCCCAAGATAAAAGTGATAATTGAAGGTTGCCTGCTCAGTTATCCTTTTCTAGGTAGAGGAAAGTCAAGCAAGTTGGAAGGCAACTTCTATTCACAAGTCCTAATCCTCTCCCTTAGGAAGGACTAGTGTCAGTGACTAGAGGGCGATCCAACAATAAACCCAATTACAATTTTTCTCTTGATCGTTCCAACTCAAGGTTCTCCTTTCAACCATCTCCCAATCAAGTTATGGAACTACTCACTCATTATGAATGTAAACTTCACAAAATAAGAAAGATAAATAAAGAGAGACATGATAAATAATAATCCAAAAGATTAATTGAAAATAAAAATAGTTCTTGTATTAATAAATTCTAAAAATAATCCAATAATAATTCTGAATAGAGTAAGGATATGAAAGAGTAAGTGACAAGTAAGGAAAACAAACTAGAATGATGAAGTCTTGGTGGAGGCAATAACTCTTCTCAATATCCCAATCCAAAAAGCAATAAAAATGAAATCCTAAGAACTATGAATGTGTAGAGAAGAAACCTAGAGGAGGAGTAAAGTTAGATCTAAAACAAAAATTATGCGGAATGAATGTTGTTTTTTTTTTGTCTCTGCATGTTCCCTGGCTCTAATCTGCTTTTCTGGGCCCAGAACTGGGTCAAAACAGGGCCCAAAATCGCCCAAGCGAATTCTGCAGATTCTGCAGATCGCGCACGTCACGCAATCGCGTCATCCAGGCGTTCGCGTCATCCAGCGTTTTGCCTTGCCACGCGTGCACGTCGTCCATGCATTCGCATCACTTGTGCAGTTTCCAATCCATGAGTTCGCGTCAGGCATGCGAGCGCGTCATTGCAATTTCTTCTATTTCGCGCGGTCGCGTGAGCCATGCGTTCGCGTCACTTCTCGCTGGTCATCTCCTCCATTTCTTGTGTTCCTTCCATTTTTGCAAGGCTTCTTTCCAATATCCAAGTCATTCATGCCCTATAAAGCCTGAAACACTTAACACACAGATCACGGCATCTAATGAAATAAAGGAGAATTAAAATACATAATTAAAAGTCTCTAGGAAGCAAGTTTTCAACCATGGAGTAATTTTGGGAAGGAATTGTAAATACATGCTAATTTAATGAATAAGTGGGTAAAGATTTGATAAAACCACATAATTAAACACAATATAAACCGTAAAATAATGGTTTCTCAGTGTTGTGATGAGCGGATAATTTATACGCTTTTTGGCATTATTTTTAGATAGTTTTCAGTATGTTTTAATTACTTTTTAGTATATTTTTATTAGTTTTTATTCAAAATTCACATTTCTGGACTTTACTATGAGTTTTTCTATGATTTTAGGTATTTTTTGGGTGAAATTGAGGGACCTGAGCAGAAATCTGATTCAGAGGCTGAAAAAGGACTGCAGATGCTGTTGGATTCTGACCACCCTGCACTCGAAATGGAATTTCTGGAGCTACAGAAGCCCAATTGGCGCTCTCTCAATTGAGTTGGAAAGTAGACAACCTGGGCCTTCCAGAAATATAATAGTTCATACTTTGCCCGAGATTTGATGGCCCAAAATGGCGTTCCAAGTCAGCATAAAAATTCTGGCGTCAAAACGCCAGAACTGGCATAAAAGCTAGAGTTAAACGCCCAAACTGGCACCAAAGCTGGCGTTTAACTCCAAGAAACGTCTCTACATGTGAAAGCTTCAATGCTCAGCCCAAGCACACACCAAGTAGGCCCGGAAGTGGATTTCTGCATCATTTACTCATTTCTGTAAACCCTAGGCTACTAGATCATCATAAATAGGACCTTTTGCTATTGTATTTTCATCTGGATTTCATCTAGGAATCTTTAGTTCATCTTTTGATCTCTTGATCACATTTTGGAGGCTGGCCATTCGGCCATGCCTGAACCTTCATTACTTTTGTATTTTCAACGGTGGAGTTTCTACACCCCATAGATTAAGGTGTGGAGCTCTGTTGTTCCTCATGAATTAATGCAAAGTACTATTATTTTTCTATTCAACTCAAGCCTATTTCTTCTCCAAGATATTCATTCACACTCAAGAACATGATGAATGTGATGATTATGTGACACTCATCACCATTCTCACTTATGAACGCGTGCCTGACAACCACTTCCGTTCTACATGCAAACAAGCTTGAATGTGTATCCCTTGGGTTTCTAATCTAAGATTGAAACCTTCGTGGTATAGGCTAGAATTATTGGCAGCCATTCCTGAGATCCAGAAAGTCTAAACCTTGTCTGTGGTATTCCGAGTAGGATCTGGGAAGGGATGACTGTGACGAGCTTCAAACTCGCGAGTGTTGGGCGTAGTGACAGACGCAAAAGGATCAATGGATCCTATTCCAACATGATCGAGAACCAACAGCTTATTAGCCATGCGGTGACAGTGCATTTGGACCATTTTCACTAAAAGGATGGGAGGTAACTGATGAGAGGATAATTTATACGCTTTTTGGCATTGTTTTTACATAGTTTTTAGTATAATTTAGTTAGTTTTTAGTATATTTTTATTAGTTTTAATAAAAAAATCACATTTCTGGACTTTACTATGAGTTTGTGTGTTTTTCTGTGATTTCAGGTATTTTCTGGCTGAAATTGAGGGACTTGAGCAAAAATCATATTCAGAGGCTGAAGAAGGACTGCAGATGCTATTGGATTCTGACCTTTCCGCACTCAAAGTGGATTTTCTGGAGCTACAGAACTCCAAATGGCGCGCTCTCAATTGCGTTGGAAAGTAGAGATCCAGAACTCAAAGTGGATTTTCTGGAGCTACAAAACTCCAAATGACACAAACTGGCGTTCAACGCCAGTTCCATGCTATATTCTGGAGTTAAACGCCAGAAACAGGTTGCAAAGTGGAGTTAAACGCCAGAAACAGGTTACAAACTGGAGTTCAACTCCAAGAGAAGCCTCTACATGTGTAAAGCTCAATGCTCAGCCCAAGCACACACCAAGTGGGCCCCGGAAGTGGATTTCTGCATCAATTACTCATTTTTGTAAACCCTAGTAACTAGTTTAGTATAAATAGGACTTTTTACTATTGTATTTACAGCTTTGGATCATCTTTTGATCTTTAGATCACGTTTTGGGGGCTGGCCATTCGGCCATGCCTGGACCTTCATCACTTATGTATTTTCAATGGTAGAGTTTCTACACACCATAGATTAAGGTGTGGAGCTCTGTTGTTCCTCATGAATTAATACAAAGTACTATTGTTTTTCTATTCAATTCAAGCTTATTCCGATTCTAATATATTCATTCGTACCTTAATATGAATGTGATGATCGTGACAGTCATCATTATTCCAAACTATGAACGTGTGCCTGAGAACCACTTCCATTCTACCTTAGATTGAATGAGTATCTCTGGGATTCCTTAATCAGAATCTTCGTTGTATAAGTTAGAATCCAAGGACGGCCATTCTTGAGATCCGGAAAGTCTAAACCTTGTCTGTGGTATTCCGAGTAGGATCTGGGAAGGGATGGCTGCGACAAGCTTCAAACTCGCGAGTGCTGGGCGTAGTGACAGACGCAAAAGGATCAATGGATCCTATTCCAGTATGATCGAGAACCGAGAGATGATTAGCCATACAGTGACAGCGCATTGGACCATTTTCACTGAGAGAACAGGATGTAGCCATTGACAACGGTGATGCCTAACATACAGCTTGCCATAGAAGGGAGTATGAATGATTGGATGAAGATAATAGGAAAGCAGAGGTTCAGGACGAACGAACGCATCTCTATACGCTTATCTGAAATTCTCACCAATGAATTACATAAGTATCACTATCTTTATTTTATATTTTATTTATCTTTTAATTATTAAATCTCTATAATCAATTGAATCCACCTGACTGAGATTTACAAGGTAACCATAGCTTGCTTCAAGCCGACAATCTCCGTGGGATCGACCCTTACCCACGTAAGGTTTATTACTTGGACGACCCATTGCACTTGCTGGTTAGTTGTGCGAAGTTGTGACAAAGAACTAAGATTATGAACGTGCGTATTGAGTTTTTATCGCCGTTACCAAGGAATGGAACCATCACGATTTCTACGCACCAAGTTTTTGGCGCCGTTGCCGGGGATTGTTCGAGTTTGGACAACTGACGATTCATCTTGTTGCTTAGATTAGGTAATTTTATTTCCATTTTAAGCTTTTTATTTCTTATTTTCGAAAAATACAAAAAAATTTCTTCTTTTTTGTTTTTCCAAAATAATTTTCGAAAAAAACAAAAAAAAATAATAAAATCATAAAATAAAAAATAATTTTGTGTTTCTTGTTTGAGTCTTGTGTCAATTTTTAAGTTTGGTGTCAATTGCATCCTTTTATTTTTCTTAAAAATTTTTTTTCGAAAACACATGCATTGAGTTTCTTTCTTGTTCTTCATGATCTTCAAGTTGTTCTTGATAAGTCTTCTTGTTTGATCTTTAAAATTACTTGTTTTGTGTCTTTTCTTATTTTTCATATGCATTCTTGAATTCTTAGTGTCTAAATATTAAAAATTTCTAAGTTTGGTGTCTTGCATGTTTTCTTTTATTAAAAATTTTTTCAAAAATACATACTTGATGTTCATCATAATCTTCAAAGTGTTCTTGGTGTTCATCTTTGCATTCAAAGTGTTCTTGCATATTTCTCTTGTTTTGATTCATAATTTTCATGTTTTGAGTCATTTTGATGTTTTTCTCTTTCATCATTAAAAATTCAAAAATAAAAAAATATCTTTCCCTTTTTCTTCTCATCAAATTCGAAAATTTGAATTGACTTTTTCAAAAATTTTTAAAATCTAGTTGTTTCTTATGAGTCAAATCAAATTTTCAATTTAAAAATTTTATCTTTTTCAAATCTTTTTCAAAAATCAAATCTTTTTCTTATTTTTATTTCATATTTTTGAAATTAATGCTAACAATTAATGTGATTGATTCAAAAATTTTTAAGTTTGTTACTTGCCTAGTAAGAAAGGTTCAATCTTTAAACTCTAGACTCATATCTTTTTAGTTTCTTGTTAGTCAAGTAATCTACTTTAATTTCAAAATCAAATCTTTTTAAATTTTTTTTTCAAATCTTTTTCAAAATAAGTTTCAATCACATCTTTTCAAAATCAATTTCAAAATCTTTTTTTAAACTTCTTTTCTAACCTCTTATCTTTTCAAAAATTGATTTTCAAATCTTTTTCAAACTAATCCTATCTTTTTGTTTGATTCTTATCTTTTTTTCAAAACTACCAAACTAATTCTATCTCTAATTTTCGAAAATCACCTTCATCTTTTTCAAAATTTCTTTTTAAATTAACTAATTGTTTTAAATTTAATTTAATTTGATTTAATTTTTCCTTTCTTAATTTTTGAATTCTAATTTTAATTTTAAATTAAAAACAAAAATATTTTTTATTTTAATTTATTTAATTTTCGAAAATTCTTCTCTCTCACCTCCTTCTAATTATTTATTTATCTACTAACACTCCTCTTCATCCAAGAATTCGAACCTACTCCTCACCCTTGTGTTTGGATTCTCCTTCTTCTATTCATATCTTCTTCTACTCACATAAAGGAATCTCTATACTGTGACATAGAGGATTCCATATTTTCTGTTTTCTTCTTTTTCATATGAGCAGGAACAAGGATAAGAACATTCTTGTTGAAGCTGATCCTGAACCTGAAAGAACTCTAAAGAGGAAGCTAAGGGAAGCTAAAGCAGAACTCTCTGGAGAAAATCTGACAGAAATTTTTGAAAAAGAAGGAGACATGGCCGAAAATAATAACAATGCAAGGAAGATGCTTGGTGACTTTACTGCACCTAATTCCAATTTACATGGAAGAAGCATCTCAATCCCTGCCATTGGAGCAAACAACTTTGAGCTGAAACCTCAATTAGTTTCTCTGATGCAACAAAACTGCAAGTTTTATGGACTTCCACCAGAAGATCCTTTTCAGTTCTTAACTGAATTCTTGCAAATCTGTGATACTGTTAAGACCAATGGGGTTGATCTTGAGGTCTACAGGCTCATGCTTTTCCCATTTGCTATAAGAGACAGAGCTAGAATATGGTTGGACTCTCAACCTAAGGATAGCTTGAACTCTTGGGATAAGCTGGTCACGGCTTTCTTAGCCAAGTTCTTTCCTCCTCAAAAGCTTAGCAAGCTTAGAGTGGATGTTCAAACCTTCAGACAGAAAGAAGGTGAATCCATCTATGAAGCTTGGGAGAGATACAAGAAACTGACCAAAAAGTGTCTTTCTGACATGCTTTCAGAATGGACTATCCTGGATATATTCTATGATGGTCTGTCTGAATTATCTAAAATGTCATTGGACCATTCTGCAGGTGGATCCATTCACCTAAAGATAACGCCTGCAGAAGCTCAAGAACTCATTGACATGGTTGCTAATAACCAGTTCATGTACACTTCTGAGAGGAATCCTGTAAGTAATGGGACGCCTCAGAGGAAGGGAGTTCTTGAAATTGATACTCGAATGCCATATTGGCTCAGAATAAAATATTGACTCAGAAAGTCAATATGATCTCTCAGAGTCTGAATGGATTGAAGGAATCATCCAACAGTACTAAAGAGACCTCTTCTGAAGAAGAAGCTTATGATCCTGAGAACCCTACAATAGCAGAGGTGAATTACATGGGTGAACCCTATGGAAACACCTATAATCCCTTATGGAGAAATCATCCAAATTTCTCATGGAAGGATCAACAAAAGCTTCAACAAGGCTTTAATAATGGTGGAAGAAACAGGTTTAGCAATAGCAAACCTTTTCCATCATCTACTCAGCAATAGACAGAGAATTCTGAGCAGAATCCATCTAGCTTAGCATATATAGTCTCTGATCTATCTAAGGCCACTGTGAGTTTCATGAATGAAACAAGGTCCTCCATTAGGAATTTGGAGGCACAAGTGGGCCAGCTGAGTAAAAGAGTCACTGAAATCCCTCCAAGTACTCTCCCAAGCAATACAGAAGAAAATCCAAAAAGAGAGTGCAAGGCCATAGCCTTACATGATGTGGCCGAACCCAAAGAGGAGGAGGAGAACGTGAATCCTAGTGAGGAAGACCTCCTGGGACGTTCAGTGACCAATAAGGAGTATCCCTTTGAGGAACCAAAGGAATCTGAGGCTCATCTAGAGACCATAAAGATTCCATTGAACCTCCTTCTGCCCTTCATGAGCTCTGATGAGTATTCTTCCTCTGAAGAGGATGAAGACATTACTGAAGAGCAAGTTGCTAAATACCTTGGTGCAATCATGAAGTTGAATGCCAAAATATTTGGTAATGAAACTTGGGAAGATGAACCTCCCTTGCTCACCAATGAACTGAATACATTGGATAGGCAGAAATTACCTGAAAAGAAATAGGATCCTGGTAAATTCCTAATTCCCTGCAAAATAGGCACCATGACCTTTGAGAAGGCTCTATGTGACCTGGGGTCAGGAATAAACTTAATGCCACTCTTTGTAATGGAGAAACTTGGGATCTTTGAGGTGCAAGCTGCCAGAATCTCATTAGAGATGGCAGACAACTCAAGAAAACAGGCTTATGGACAAGTAGAGGACGTGTTAGTAAAGGTTGAAGGCCTTTACATCCCTGCTGATTTAATAATCCTAAACACTGGGAAGGATGAGGATGAATCCATCATCCTTGGAAGACCCTTCCTAGCCACAGCAAGAGCTGTGATTGATGTGGACAGAGGAGAGTTGGTCCTCCAACTGAATGAGGACATCCTTATGTTTGAAACTCAAGGATCTCCTTCTATAACCATAGAGAGGAAGCATGAAAAGCTTCTCTCACTGCAGAGTCAACCAAAGCCCCCTCAGTCAAACTCTAAATTTGGTGTTGGGAGGCCACAACCAAACTCTAAGTTTGGTGTTGAACCTCCACATTCAAACTCTAAGTTTGGTGTTGGGAGGTTCCAACCTTGCTCTGATTATCTATGAGGCTCCATAAGAGCTCACTGTCAAGCTATTCACACTAAAGAAGCGCTTGTTGGGAGGCAACCCAATGTTATTTAATCATATCTATTTTATTTTCTCTTTGTTATTTCGTGTTTTATTAGGTTGATGATCATGTAAAGTCACAAAAACTACTGAAAAATAAAAAACAGAATGAAAAACAGCATTGAAAATAGAACACCCTGGAGGAGAGCAGTCTGGCATTTAAACGTCAGAAATAAGCATCTGTCTGGCGTTTAACGCCAGAAACAGGCACCAAGCTGGCGTTTAACGCCAAAAACAAGCATCTGCCTGGCATTAAATGCCAGAAACAAGCTATATTTGGGCGTTTAATGCCAGAAACAGGCAGCAGTCTGGCGTTAAACACCAGGATTACACAGCAAGGGCATTTTACACGCCTAATTTGGAGCAGGGATGCTAAAACCTTGACCCCACTTGATCTGTGGATCCCACAGGATCCCCACATCTTCTTCTCTCCTTTTCACATCTTTTCATAACTCTCCTTCCCAAATACCCTTCACCAATCGCCTCCAACTCCCCTCCAAAACCATCATACACCCACCTACACCCACCCACTCAAATTCAAACCATCACTCCTTCCTTTTCACACATCATAACCACCTGAAACCCCCAGTGGCCGAACCATTCACACACCTCCATCTCCTTCATTTTCTTCTTCTTCTACTACTTCCTTTCTTCTTTTGCTAGGGGACAAGCAAACCTTTTAAGTTTAGTGTGGTAAAAGCATTGCTTTTTGTTTTTCCATAACCATTTATGGCACCTAAGGCCAGAGAAACCTCTAGAAAAAGGAAAGGGAAGACAAAAGCTTCCACCTCCGAGTCATGAGAGATGGAGTGATTCATCTCAAGGGTCCATAGCTCAGTGGTAGAGCATTTGACTGCACAACAAGAGCATGAGGAATTCTCTCACCAAGAAATCCCTGAGATACCTCAAGGGATACATTTTCCTCCACACAACTATTAGGAGCACCAAAATCACTAGGGATGGAGCTACAAAGACAAGGAAGAGACATAGAGGAGCTCAAGAGCACCATTGGTTATTCAAGAAGAGGAAGACATCACCGTCACTAAGGTGGACTCATTCCTTAATCTCCTTGTCTATTTATTTTACTGTTTTTCATTTATTATGCTTTATGTTTATTTATGTTTGTGTCTTATTACATGATCACTAGTGTTTAAGTGTCTATGTCTTAAAGCTATGAATGTCCTATGAATCCATCACCTCTCTTAAATGAAAAATGTTTTAGTTACAAAAGAACAAAAAGTACAGGGTTTCGAATTCATCCTTGAAACTAGTTTAATTATTTTGATGTGGTGACAATACTTTTTATTTTCTGAATGAATGCTTGAACAGTGCATGTGTCTTTTGAATTTGATGTTTATGAATGTTAAATATGTTGGCTCTTGAAGAATAAGGAAAAAGGAGAAATATTATTTGATAATCTGAAAAATCATAAAAATGATTCTTGAAGCAAGAAAAAGCAGTGAATACAAAAGCTTGCAGAAAAAAAAAAAGAAAGAAAAAGAAAAAGCAAGCAGAAAAAGCCAAAAGCTCTTTAAACCAAAAGGCAAGAGCAAAAAGCCAATAGCCCTTAAAACTAAAAGGAAAGGGTAAATAAAAAGGATCCAAGACTTTGAGCATCAGTGGATATGAGGGCCTAAAGGAATAAAATCCTGGCCTAAGCGGCTAAACTAAGCTGTCCCTAACCATGTGCTTGTGGCGTGAAGTTGTCAAGCCAAAAGCTTGAGACTGAGCGGTTAAAGTCGAGGTCCAAAGAAAAAAAAAGAGTGTGCTTATGAACCCTGGACACCTCTAATTGGGGACTTTAGCAAAGCTGAGTCACAATCTGAAAGGGTTCACCTAATTATGTGTCTGTGGCATTTATGTATCCGGTGGTAATACTGGAAAACAAAGTGCTTAGGGCCACAGCCAAGACTCATAAAGTAGCTGTGTTCAAGAATCAACATACTGAACTAGGAAAATCAACAACACTATCTGAACTCTGAGCTCCTATAGATGCCAATCATTCTGAACTTCAATGGATAAAGCGAGATGCCAAAACTATTCAAGAGGCAAAAAGCTACAAGTCCCGCTCATCTGATTGGAGCTAAGTTTCATTGATATTTTGGAATCTATAGTATATTCTCTTCTTTTTATCCTATTTGATTTTAGTTGCTTGGGGACAAGCAACAATTTAAGTTTGGTGTTGTGATGAGCGGATAATTTATACGCTTTTTGGCAATATTTTTACATAGTTTTTAGTATAATTTAGTTAGTTTTTAGTATATTTTTATTATTTTTTAATAAAAAATCACATTTCTGGACTTTACTATGAGTTTGTGTATTTTTCTATGATTTCAGGTATTTTCTGGCTAAAATTGAGGGACTTGAGCAAAAATCAGATTCGGAGGCTGAAGAAGGACTGCAGATGCTGCTGGATTCTGACCTCCCTGCACTCAAAGTGGATTTTCTGGAGCTATGTAACTCCGAATGGTGCGCTCTCAATTGCGTTGGAAAGTAGACATCCAGGACTTTCCAACGATATATAATAGTTTAAACTTTGCCCGCGTTTAGATGACGCAAACTGGCGTTCAACCCCAGTTCCATGCTGCATTCTGGTGTTAAACGCCAGAAACAGGTTGTAAAGTGGAGTTAAACGCCAGAAATAGGTTACAAACTGGCGTTCAACTCCAAGAGAAGCCTCTACACGTGTAAAGCTCAATGCTCAGCCCAGGCACACACCAAGTGGGCCCCGAAAGTGGATTTCTGCATCAATTACTCATTTCTGTAAACGCTAGTAACTAGTTTAGTAAAAATAGGACTTTTTACTATTGTATTTACAACTTCAGATCATCTTTTGATCTTTAGATCACGTTTTGGGGGCTGGCCATTCGGCCATGCCTGGACCTTCATCACTTATGTATTTTCAACGGTACAGTTTCTATACACCATAGATTAAGGTGTGGAGCTCTGCTGTTACTCATGAATTAATACAAAGTACTATTATTTTTCTATTCAATTCAAGCTTATTCCGATTCTAAGATATTCATTCACACCTCAATATGAATGTGATGATCGTGACAATCATCATCATTCCCAACTATGAACGCGTGCCTGACAACCACTTCCGTTCTACCTTAGATTGAATGAGTATCTCTGGGATTCCTTAATCAGAATCTTCGTGGTATAAGTTAGAATCTATGGACGGCCATTCTTGAGTTTCGGAAAGTCTAAACCTTGTCTGTGGTATTTCGAGTAGGATCTGGGAAGGAATGGCTGCGACGAGCTTCAAACTCGAGTGCTGGGCGTAGTGACAGACACAAAAGGATCAATGGATCCTATTCCAGTATGATTGAGAACCGACAGATGATTAGCCATACAGTGACAGCGTATTGGACCATTTTCACTGAGAGGACAAGATGTAGCCATTGACAACGGTGATGCCTAATATACAACTTACCATAGAAGGGAGTATGAATGATTGGATGAAGATAATAGGAAAGCAGAGGTTTAGGAGGAACGAACGCATTTCTATACGCTTATCTGAAATTCTCACCAATGAATTACATAAGTATCACTATCTTTATTTTATATTTTATTTATCTTTTAATTATTAAATCTCTATAATCAATTGAATCCGCCTGACTGAGATTTACAAGGTGACCATAGCTTGCTTCAAGCCGACAATCTCTGTGGGATCGACCCTTACTCACGTAAGGTTTATTACTTGGATGACCCAGTGCACTTGCTGGTTAGCTGTGCAAAGTTGTGACAAAGAACTAAGATTATGAACGTGCGTATTGAGTTTTTAGCCCCGTTACCAAGGAATGGAACCGTCACGATTTCTGCGCACCAGTAACCATTGACAACGGTGATACCCAACATACAGCTTGCCATGGAAAGGAGTATGAATGATTGGATGAAGGCAATAGGAAAGCAGAAGTTCAGGAGGAACAAAGCATCTTCATACACTTATCTGAAATTCTCACCAATGAATTACATAAGTATTTATATCTTATTTTCTATTTTATTCATATTTTAATTATCTTAAACTTTATAACCATTTGAATCTTCCTGACTGAGATTTACAAGATGACCATAGCTTGCTTCAAGCCGACAATCTCCGTGGGATCGACCCTTACACACGTAAGGTTTATTACTTGGACAACCCAGTGCACTTGCTGGTTAGTTGTGCGGAGTTGTGACAAAGAGTTGAGATTACAATTGTGCATACCAAGTTGTTGGCGCCATTGAGATCACATTTTCGTACACCAGACTCGAATGTGGGTGGCGTGGGTGCTAGGTAATAAATAATCAGCCATTATCTGCTGCCATATCTATGCCTCGATAGTGAGATCAGAGCATATAATGCTGATGGGGGTAGCTTTTTTCCCTGCACTATACTCCCAATAGGCCTCAAGATGGCCAATCTTCTTCAAAATAGGATCCAAAGAGATCTTGCCCTTAATCACATCCGCTTTAGTTTTTTTATAGGCATCTCGGCTCGGCGGGATGTGAGGAATCTTCAGGAGGGTTTCAAAAGCTTGATTGAATGTATCCAATTGCTTCCCTCGGAGGAATACCGTCTCTGCTTCCCAAGCCATGATATTTTCATAGAATTTTCTCACCATTGATTCATTAATTTCCATTAGATCCTGCCTAAGAAATTCCCACTGAAAAGAGGCAATTCTATCATGGATAGCAGCCACATACTCTTCCAGTACATTGAGCTTTTGCTCCCAATGTATGTCTCTTTGCTGAAGCTTTCCACACTGAATATCGGCCTTTTCATTTGTGAAAGTATCTAGCTTATCGCTCTGACGATCAGAAGGACAAGGAAGAATTCCTCGAGGGGTCGATGATGATGTAGCCGGCTCTTTCTCTTTGCGGCGCATCCTAAAAAAAAATCAAAGGAATAGAATTCAAGATCACAATATCATTGGCAAAAGAAGACAAATGAGGAAGTAAACACAATGTAATCAAGTAACAAACACTTAATGGAGGAAAAGTGCATAAGAGTGTGGTTTTATAAAAGACAATGTGTGTATTCTAAATGTGTGCACAATTAGAATACATATATTGGCCGGTTAAAATGGCAACCACACAATCAGAAAATAAAGCCCAAGTTTCTCAATTAAGTGGATTAAGTTGCAAGCTACATGATAAGCAAAGAGTGAAGCACAAGCAAGCTTAGGCAAATACAACAAGAGTGAATTGAATTTTTGAAATATTGGATATTGAAATTGTGTAAGTGAACGCGCAAAGTTAAATAGAATCGCACAACAAACAATAACCAATTCAATAATGAAATAAAAAACTACTTATTCATCCTCAAAAATAATGAAATAATCATATAGACAAGGTGCTTGTTGTAAAAAGGGGCAAGCTTGATAAGAATCAAATCAAGCCACTCAAACAAATGCCAGCATTAGAGAACAAGTACTTGTTATGTGGTTATATTGATATGAAAACTATGATGAACAAGTAATTCAATTCACTTTATTAACTTCAAATGCACTTATAAAAAATTTCACCTAAGATGCAATAAAGTATGACTATTCAACCCACTTAGATGTTTGAAATTAGATCAATGGACAAGTGTATTATCAATTCTCAATCTCAAATAACATTAAAATCATCCCAAAGGTGCACAATTCTTGATTAGAATGCCTAACAAGAGTATAGTTTAATACATATGATAGCTACAACACATACATTAAACTAAAAGTTTATTCAGGCATTATATCAAATACATGGTGTGCAGTTCATATATTCAGTAAAATTGAGTCAAGTCCAAGCAATATTCAGCCCTAAAACTCATCAAACAAACAATTGCAATCTATATAACAGTCAACAGGCAACTAATCTAACATAATCTAGTTACTGAAAATAAAACTAAAATGCAATTAAAACTAAAACAAAGGAAACAAAGCAAATAGAAAAGAACCCGAGTTAAGAGGGATGAGGAATAAGGAAAGGTGGTGCAGTGGCACTAGGAGGCTATAACTGACGGAGTCACCACGAAGTTGCGTCACCGAAATGAGAGAAAGCACGAGCTTGCTTGAACATAGGAGCAGAGCTTGAGAAAAATGGAAATGGAGGGGAGAAAGAGAAAAAGAAAGAAAGAAAGGGAAGGGTGGTGCGGTGTGGTGGTCACCGGTGGTAGAGGAGTCGCCGTACTAGAAGGGGTGGAAAGTGGTGGTATGTGGATTGGGGGGGAGTGTGTGGATGAAGAAGAGAAGTGAGAGGAATAGGGGAACACACGTTAGGGTTTTGATTCAAAACCCACGCTCAAAATGCATTTGGGGCATACGCACAGGTGTGCACGTATGCACACTAGGTAGAAAATACAGGGTATGCGCACGCACAAGCATGTGCCTGCGCACTCGGCAGGGAGGTTGCAAATAGTTGTGCCCACGCACAGTTGGGTGCGTACGCACACTGAGGAGTTTTTTTTAAGGGTTAAGGTCATGTGTGTGTGCGCACGTAGCAGAGAGGCTGAAAATGAGATCGCATTCGCAACCATGCGTGCATACTCAAAAATCGATGGAATTGGGGTATGTATGCGTACACATAGGTTTGTGCATGTGCGCATACACACAAAACTCTGTTTTCACAAATTTGAAAGGCTCTAAGGTCATCAAACAAGACATCCAACATAGTTTTTCAACCCTAAACACATTATTCCTCAAGAACACATGATCAAAACTAAAGTCCAACTAAACTAAGCTAAGCAAGATAAGCAAATATTCAAGAAACAAAAGTTAAAAGAAGAGAAAGGTTAGAAGGATATTACTGTGGTGGAGTGTCTCTCACCTAGCACTTTTATTTAAAGTCCTTAAGTTGGACATTTTTAGGAGCTTTTATCAATGTGGCTTATACTTCCATTCCTCCTTGAATCTCCAACCATGTTTGCATGTCCATTGTCCTCTGGGTCCCAAATGAAGCAAATGAAGCTCCCAAGAATCTTCAACCAAGTAATTAGGACCCAAGATTGTCGATTGTGGAAGCTTATACCAGGATCCCATATTCTAATCTTCCATCCATTTTCTTGTTGATCTTTACACTTCCATTCGGATGAACAAACTCCAACATTCCCATTAAAGCACCCAACACTTTTCGGAATTCACTCAATTGCACTTTGCACCCCAATTGAACTCCAATTCTTGATTTGGCTTTCTTGATGATCCATAGAATCTCTTGGCAACCAACATATATTTCTCCATCATTTAACACTCCAAGAAGGACCTTAAGTTGGTGATCTGTTTCCAAGATAGCATATTGATGTGGGCCTATGCAGTTCATTGGTGATATTGTTGTCCACTCAAATTGTCCTTGGAACGGTGTCACTCTCTTAGATTCTTGCATAAAGACCTACACCTCTTTGTTGTCAACTTCTTCCTCACCAATCTCTTCCAAATATTTTCCATCACTCAAGTCATATTTTGGAGGTTGTGTGATGTCCACATCCACATCCTTTTCAAATCCAATGGGAGAAGGTTCATCTAGATCATTGAGAAGATTGATCAGTGTGGACGAAAAATCATTAATGATGGAATTCACTTCTTGATCAATTTCCTCCAATTATCCATTCATTTCTTCCAGTTTAATTTTCTCACCTTCCTCTTCTTGTTGTGGTTCATGCCTTAGCTCCATGATGAGCGAATATTTTATACGCTTTTTTGCATCATTTTCATATAATTTTTAGCATCTTTTGTTTAAGTTTTATTAAGTTTTCATAGGTTTTAGTGTAACATTCACATTTTTGGATTCTACCTTGAGTTTGTGTGTTTTTGTGTAATTTCAGGTATTTTCTGGCTGAAATTGAGGAGTTGGAGCAAAAGTCTGATTCAGAGGCAGAGAAAGTACTGTAGATGTTGTCCAAATTTGACCTCCTTGCACTCAAAAGAGTTTTTTTGGAGCTACAGATGTCCAAATGGAGTGTTCTCAATTGATATGGAAATCTAACACCCAGAGCTTTCCAAAAATATATAATAGTTTGTACTTTGCATCAGAATTGAAGGCCCAAAACTGGCGTTCAACGCCAGCCTCTTGCCCATTCTGGCGTCCGGCGCCCAAAGGAGAAGAGACCAGCGTCCAACGCCCAAGAAGGACTCCTTAGCCATCGTTTAACACCCTAGAGGCCTCCTAGCACATGGATCTCAACCAAGCTCAGCCCAAACACTCACCAAGTGGGCTCTAGAAGTGGATTTTAGCACTAAATGACTGTTTTACCCTTCTTATGTAATCCGTAGTCATTAGATTAGTATTTATAAAACAAAGATCACCCTTGTTCAAAACTTTATGCCATATTTTCGAATTCTACATTGTATTTTCTATCAGTATGAATTTCTAAACATTCTAGGTTGAGGGGAGGAGCCCTGCTGAGTTTTACGGATTAATAAAGTACTATTGTTCTATCTCAATACGTGTTTGATTATCTATTCTAAGATGTATATCCGTTCTTCATCACTATGAATGCGTTGAACCGGCACAAGGTTATCTCATTCTATAGGGGTTCAGAGTGAGTCTTTCATCGGACAATGATGAACCACCAGCTTAATCATACATCTCTTAGACGGCTAATCCATGACTTTGTTGGGGACTTCTCGAGACACCAGTTCAACCGAGGTACAGGGAGATTACAGTCTTTGTGGTAGAGGCTAGAACCAAAGGCACAACATTCCCTGATCCAGAAGATTCAACCTTGTCTGTAGCGTTTAGAGTAGGATCACTAAGGAGGATAAACTGCAGGAGCTTTACCTTCAATTAGACTGGATCCGCACTAACCCTGGGGTTCAGATCTAGAGGAGTATTAGCGATCTCTTAACAAAGACGTTAATCACATACAGCCTGCCATAGAAGAAATCATTCACAAGTTGAAGAAGACAATAAGACCGGATTAATCCAAAAGAACAAAGCATCTCCAAGCCTTAACCATCCTCATATCATTGCATTCACCATCAACTGAGTAACGTTTTATTTATTTTCCTTTTATGCGATTTAAACAAACAAACAACTCTTCTATCTGCCTGACTAAGATCTACAAGACAACCGTAGCTTGCTTCAAATCACAATCCTCGTGGGATCGACCCTGACTCACTCAGGTATTACTTGGACGACCCAGTGCACTTGTTGGTTCAATAGTGCGAAGTGTAATTCCGCGCTTGTAAGACCCAGAACCTTTGAAAAGTCTTTTTATGATCAAGTCTCAAATCATATGGTTATTTATAGCCTTAATTTCAGAAATTATTTTATTAAAGGTAATTAAGGCAAGTTTCGATTTATTGAATTTGAGATAAGTTATGATTATTACCCAATTTTATAATTATTGGATTATTTTCTATATTTGAATTATAAAGTTGGTAGTTGTGAAATAATAAGGATTTTTATATGATTTGGATTAAATAATTAATATTTTAAATATTAATACTATTACTCTGGGTAAAGGGTTTAATTATATTATTTCTAATTATTCTGATTTGGGCATTTTATGGAAAATAATTTGTAAGATTGATGAGTAAATAGTATTTTTCTATATACAATTAGTGTTGGATTTAATTTGGGTTTCAATTACTACATTATCCCCAATTTCATTTGAAATTACCAATTTGCCCCTAACCCTAACTTTCAAAATAATGAAACCCTAAAGCCTTCATCCCAACAGCCGAAACCATGCCTTGTCTCCCCTTTCACCCACGGTTTCCCCTTCCTTCATGAACAAAGAAACAGAAAACAAAGAAAGAAAGAGAGATCTAAGGGGGAGTAAAGGAGATCAGAGGAGAAGGAGGGGAGGGGGCCTTTGCTGCCACCTCCATCGCGCGCTTCTGCCGGCCTGAAGCCACCACCTTCACGCTGCCACATCGCCACTGCCACTGTGCCATGGAGAAGAGGGAGAACTAGCGCCGCCTCCGCCACTGTTGATCCATCGAAGCTGGCGCGAGAAGAGGTTGAGAGGGCGCTGTCTTGTGCCGTCACCGTCGCACCTGGGCGCTGCAGCTGCAAGCTCACATTGCCGCGTCGCCGTGCCATCATCATACCATGGATCTACTCTGTTCGCAAGCTGAGTTAAGGGAGAAGAGATGAACGCGACAGGGAGGAGTGAATGAGCCGCGCCGACGCTGTTGGGGCCTCACCGCCGCCGGAGAGAGGGAGACCGGAGCAGGTAAGGAGGAGGAGGGTAGTTCCTACCACCATTGGAGTTCCGCTGTCGTTGATGCTACGGCTGTCGCACGACTGGCCGCTGAGAACAGATCCGTGATAGCTCGGGTCCATCCACCGTGCCCAATCGCTGTTCGCGTCGCCGGTGTCGCCTCCGTCAGAACCACCGCAGTCTCTGCCGGTTTCCACCCCCATCGTGGTTGATTATGGATGAGAGTGGAGGAAACTGCCTCTGCCGTCGGAAAACGCTCTGTCGGTAAGGATTTTAATTTGTGGTTTCTGTCCTTTTTAGATTTCAAGAAGGTTTTGATGTTGCGTGGTTATCATAATTGATCCACCGGAGCTTCTGGCCGCTACCGGAGCTACTGCCGGGCCGATTCGAAATCGCAGCTGCTTCGTTTTGCTAGTTCAGTAAGTATTTATGTTTCGAAAAGCCTCGCGTTAGTATTCTGTTGTGTTCGGTTAATGAATATGAGTCTTGGTAACGTGGGGTCGAGTCCTGATTATTGTATATTGCGATTAGTGTCGCTATGGTTATTGCAGATGTGGCTTGAAGCTGAGGTTGCAGTTGTTGATGATTTCGGGTTGAGGCGGAAAGGACTCTGTGACGCGTTTGAGTTATGGAATTTGCGTTTTGAGGTAGGGGCGCTTTCCGAAAACTATAGTTTATTATTGGAATTATTACATATGGATACCGATGTGAGATATGGTGTATTTAGTTATTGTATCTGCCTTATGTATTATTTGATT
The DNA here is from genome assembly GCF_003086295.3 of Arachis hypogaea. Classification (NCBI taxonomy): domain Eukaryota; kingdom Viridiplantae; phylum Streptophyta; class Magnoliopsida; order Fabales; family Fabaceae; genus Arachis; species Arachis hypogaea. Next base: position 55,656,805 of record NC_092052.1, read on the forward strand.
GACTCGAATGATTATGGATATTTGTTTGGCTGAATTGTTGTGCGACTTTGTGAAATGTAATGTTTTGAAGTGATTCTTTAAAGATTTGAAATATGAGTTTAATCCGTTGATGATTGATTTGATTTGAGTCAATTATTTGATGATGTGAAAAGTCAAATGCACTTTTGAATTCAGCCTGGTTTACTTTAATTGACTTGATCTTGGACAAATGATTTGTTACTAAACCGTTTCTTTGAAGCTTTGGAAATGAGTTAAATCGGTTGATATTGAATTGACTTTGAAATGGTTTTCTTGAGATATGCCACTGAGGTGACTGTTGGATTTAGCTTGCTTTGAATTGATTTCTGGTTTTGAGCTATTGAAAAGGAATGAGAAACGGTTTAGTTGGGACCCGAACCGGGTGGCAAAAGTCCAAGTCTTAGGGGAGGTGCTGCCGAAATTTCTACAAAATCCTAGTCTTGTTTAAAAAGTTATTTAAAAAGGATTGGATTTGAGAAGTTGTGTTATTTGATTTATTAAGAGAATATTTATATTTTCAAGCTTAATTTATTTAGTGAACTTTATGCCTTGAGTTTGACTTATTTAGAAATGAACTATTTTTACCGTTTGAATCACTGAAGGAAAGAATGACGCTCTAATATTGATTTCAATATAAAAAGGAGCTTTTAGTGATTTCAAAGGAATCTAGACTTTTGATTGAGTAATTAAGTTTGAGGCATTTTGGAAGAGTTAGAAAAATGGGTTCCAAAAAGAAACCTGAAAGTGGTTTGATTCAAATGAACCGGTTCCTTTTCAAGTGAGTTGATTTTTGGACCGGGTTGGAACTTGTGATTTTGTATGGTCGGTTTCATAATAAATTCAGTTTTATTTACTTGAACCGAGAATCCATGATTTTAAGAGTTTCAATGAATTTTAAGGAATTGATATAGGTTGACCTTCCCTAAAGACTTGGGACTCTGCTGAGAAACTTTTGTTATAAAATCTCACTGTTGTATGGGTGATTTTGAATACTTTAAAATAAATCCTTAACTTGCCATGGTTTTGGAAGTTTTGGAAAGAGAATGCCGAGAGTTGCTTTGTTTTAAAAAGGGAACTCACTTTGAGTAAATTTGTCTTATGAGCCTGAGATGATTTGAGAAACGAGATTTCTAAAGCCAAGGCTGAAAAGAGTTGAAACTTGATTTCAAAGTGAAGCGATTTGAGAAAAAGTGATTTATGGCTTAAATGCCAGTTTTATGAATTTGATGATGTTGGATGGTGGAAGTGCTGTTTTGTTATGGGCCGGAATGGCTGTCTATGATTATGAATATTGGCTGGTTCTGGATTGAACCGTGAGCCGGAATGGCTGTGTATGATATTGATTTATGGCTGATTGCCGAATGAGTTATGGGCCGTAGGGCTGACTATGAATTATGAATTTAAGCCGGATGGCTGAGATGGATGTTGATCCATGGCTGGGACTGAATGAATATATGCTTGAGATACCTGGATAGTAGAAAGGATTGTGGTTCGTCCCACTTGCTCCAGATTAGAGACTGTGATGCCTGGGTAGTAGCGGTAGTAGTGGTGATTCCACTCGCTCCAGGTTGAGCTTTTAAACACCCGCCTGGGTAGTAGCCGCAGTAGTGGTTATTCCACTGGCTCTGGGTTGAGCGGGTAGTAGCAATGAGGTTGTAGCTCAAACCTACTTGCTTCGCGATGGGTGTTTCTGTCCATGGTTAGCTACCAGGACGTGTCAGGTTGGCTATATAACCGACAGATGATATTATCAGCCACTAGGAACAGGCATGCATCATATGCATTTATGTGACATTGTTTGGGTGTGCATATTGTACTTGGTTTGCCTTCGTGACTATTTGAGATTAACTGCTACTTGTCCTACTTGCTGTAACCGTTTGTTTGTGCTTGAACTTCCTATCTGTGTTTGCAACTGGAACCCTGTTGGATTGTGGTGATTGGTTGTTGGCTAGATTGTTTGGGCCTAGGGCCGTGGTTGAAATGAGATGAACCGATGGTTGATTTTGGTTTTGTGTTTCTGGTTTGGAATAAAATATGAAAGGCTATTTTGGTTTTGAAAGGCTTTTGAGTTTTTTAGAATTGAACGGTTCTTCTTTCAGAAAAGATTTTTCAGACTTTACTTTTATTGTAAACCGTTGTTTTTGAAAAGGAGGCATAAGACGGTTATTAATCACTAGTACGGTTTATCTTCACGTATCCTATTACAGTAATTCCCAAAACCCTCTACTGAGAACCCTTTCGAGGATGATGTTCTCACCCCCTTACATTTTTCCCCTTTCAGGATATGGGCGCAGAAGTCACGAAGAGTTTATTTAGTTGTTGTTGAGATGCTCTGTCTTGCTTTAGTTATGGTTTATTGAACCCTCGTCATTATCTTGATATATTCTGTAAGAGGGATAGGAATTGTATTGGCTAATGCTTGTAAAGTTATTTATATATATTTATGTGTATATATGGATGTACTCTTTATGAGTTGTTGTAAGTTGTATGGTATTTATGGATGTACGTTATCGAACGAAAGTATTTTTGGGAGCGGTATTACGGTTTAAAGTTTTAAACAGGCTCATATTTTAGTATTAAATAGTATAAGTGTCGTCGTAATGTCCGAGCTATCAGAGTCGCGCAGCCGGAAGCATGAGCTTTGGTAGTTAGGGTGTTACATTATGGTATCAGAGCAGTCCTTCCTGTAGAGCCTGAGGAATGGACCGACTATACTTCGATTGCATACTCTGAGCGTCTGTCATGTACTAGGTCTTGTCGAATGACGAGAATTAGAGCTTTATGCACATGACGATCTATTGATTAACGCCGTTAGTCTTGCATTGCATAATTCTTGGTATTAAGTTTGACCGGCTTAATACTAGTGAATTATGTACATGAAAGCACTAATGGGTTATCATAGATGGTATACGAGTTTTGAGTAAATTGAATCGCGGGTTTTGGCAACGTTGGAAACTATTTCTCGAGGCTATTCAGTTGTGTGTCTTGAATTCTGTTCGAGTTGACCTGTTCCTTCATATCCTAACTTGAAATTCTTGTTTGCTAATCCTTTTGAGAAGTAGTTTGATTTTTTAACTCTGTTCCTCTATTCATATGCATTCTTGTTTGATCTTAAATGCATATGCTCGTTTGGAATCCTTGTTGCATCTATCTTCCTTTGTTTGAGTTCTTCTTGATTCACGTATCCCTTGATATAGCTTTGAACTTGTCTTAATGCGCTGTACATTTTAACTCCTGATTTTGAGCCCATTATTAGAGAAATTGTTGATTCAGTTTTTCTCTTACTTGACAGTGATCACAGCCAATTTTAAGATTTTATGAATTGCTGTTGATTAGATATATACTTATCTGTATATAAGACTTTGAAGATTACTTATACAGTTTAACAACTATTTATTCCTGATGCCTCGCCTGTACTTTTACTGGTTTACAGAATTGCACTTACTTTAAAAGTAAATTGACTTTCTAGTAATTTTACTATAGTTCCAATGTACATCTTCGTTTGATTATGTATTTGGGGTGTTTTTCAAAATTCCGGAAAGAAAGGGGATTTTTCGCTTTTATCCCGGTTGAGTTTCATTTGATAAACTTTACTTAATTCATCTTGATTTGAGTTTGATTTAGCATACTACATGGTTTATGCCATTGTTGTTCGTTTGAAAATGTTGGACTCATAGATTTCTTCTTATGAACGAACTCATTCCTTCTTAAGCTTTTTACCTCTATGAATGTCATACGTGATTCTGTTTTTAACTAATCTTTTACATCTTGTGAAATTACCATTGATCTTGGTTTGTCCTCTCTTGTGAATCTCATCCGTATGTGAGTTAGTTTGATTCGTTTCAAATTAGTGCATTGTTTATTCTCTCATTTTCTCTACAAGAGTTTTTAGTTAAAGATTTATCCTTGAGAAATTACTAATGATTGAGTTGTCTTTTCCTATGACTTTTGTATTCTTTTGGATCAATTGAAAGCTTGTTTGATGACTCATGCCTAGTGAATCTTGTTTGGACTACTTTGGTTTAAGATCCTTTCTTGTATGGCTTGACTCCTTTTTAGTACATCTTAAGCTTCTTGAATGTTCTTCTGAGATAGTGATTTCAAGAACACTTTTGGAGTCTTGTTTTGAACCTTTTAAAGAAGTTTTGAATTCTCTTTGAAGAAATATTAAATGGAATTTACTTTCTGTTGCTTGATTGAGATTGAAACCATTGTTCAATTTTGATGAAGTTAATTTAAAAATCGGCATGTGCTATTTTAAATGAGGTTTTGGAGAACTTCCTTGTTTAGTGGAAACCGATTCGTTTGTAACGCACTACTTATTTCCTTTACCAAATTGTAAGCAAATTTTTACTTCGGAGTTTCTTTTCTAAAAAGAGTTTAACTTCCTCTTTCGTACTTGCTATAAATGTTATACACGCCTGTTTGAATATGAAATTTTGAGAATTTTGAACAAGCATTTGATTACTTCCGAGTTTTTATGAACTGCTTTTGGTTAAGTTGTGCATCTAATTATCTTTCTAAAATATTTGAGGAAATATTTTAGCTCTTAGCCAAAGTTGTGTGCATTTGTTTTTGGAATTCTACAAAATCTACTTCAACATGAAATTGTATTGAAGTAAAGCCACATTTATGCTTTTACTACTCTCTTGAAGAATGTTTGTTGCTTAACTTTTCTTCTAGACTGCAAAGTGGTTTTTTCGCAAGTTTTCGACTCTTTCATGAACAATGTATCCGAAAGTATTTGTAATCGTGCTCTTGAGTTCTGTGAGCTTTGTCTTGGGTTCGAGATATTCTTTCCTGTAAACCTCCTACTTCTTCGACTCAATTTGAATTTGTTTCGAACTAAGGCGCTGGTTCTCTTCTTATTGGTCCTATTGAATTTCTTGGATTCAAGGGTTATCTTTGAAGTTGTCAATTGATTTATTTCTAGCAAACTTCATTGCTTGAGCGTCTTTGTTTATCTAGGAATTGGATACATTCTCTTAAATCTGTGAGCATTATCCTTGATATTGTTTCTCCATTCTAAATCTTGTATCCTTCTGAGTAGACTCGAGAATTGTTTGATATCACGTGCGACTTGTAGACGTATACGTAACGTGATACGTTAGTTCTTTAAGATGTGATATGTGTATATGGAAGGTGAAGCGGTAGGTGTGTAACGTTATGATGAGTTATGGGTGTTTTGTCCCTTGCAAACGAGCTTGCGGGTGTTAGGCTTATGATTGGCTATGAGGTTGAAAAGTGCTTGACGAAGTTGGAAAGTTGAAGCCTTGAGGTTGATATGAGATTAGTGTGCGGATGTTAAGCACGTCGTTTTAACCCCATCATGTTTTATAGCCTTCGATGCTTTGCTTTACTATCACATGTTTGAACCATGACATCTTTGCTTTGTGAACACCTATCTTGATTTGCACCCTATTTTGGCACCTCAAGTTTTTGTGAGGCATTGAGATCATATGACCTTGTGCATTGAACCTATCTTATAATGTTTGCTTTACAATCACACTCCTGCCTTTGTATCTTTATGCATACGACCATCCAAGTATTTGAAAACCGTATATATGTTTATATGTTGAGATATTTTTGCTTCTTCCTTAAATGTGTAACTGTTATGAGATTTCTTTCGTTTTGTATCAATTTTCGAGGACGAAAATTTTTATAAGGTGGGTAGAATGTAAGACCCAGAACCTTTGAAAAGTCTTTTTATGATCAAGTCTCAAATCATATGGTTATTTATAGCCTTAATTTCAGAAATTATTTTATTAAAGGTAATTAAGACAAGTTTCGATTTATTGAATTTGAGATAAGTTATGATTATTACCCAATTTTATAATTATTAGATTATTTTCTATATTTGAATTATAAAGTTGGTAGTTGTGAAATAATAAGGATTTTTATATGATTTGTATTAAATAATTAATATTTTAAATATTAACACTGTTACTCTGAAAAATAAAGGGTTTAATTATATTATTTCTAATTATTCTGATTTAGGCATTTTATGGAAAATAATTTGTAAGATTGATGAGCAAATAGTATTTTTCTATATACAATTAGTGTTGGATTTAATTTGGGTTTCAATTATTACATTATCCCCAATTTCATTTGAAATTACCAATTTTCCCCTAACCCTAACTTTCAAAATAATGAAACCCTAAAGCCTTCATCCCAGTAGCCAAAACCATGCCTTGTCTCCCCTTTCACCCAGGGTTTCCCCTTCCTTCATGAATAAAGAAACAGAAAATAAAGAAAGAAAGAGAGATCTAAGGGGGAGTAAAGGAGATCAGAGGAGAAGGAGGGGAGGGGGCCTTTGCTGCCACCTCGATCGCGCGCTTCTGCTGGCCTGAAGCCACCACCTTCACGCTGTCACGTCGCCACCGCCACTGTGCCATGGAGAAGAGGGAGAACACGCCCCGCCTCCGCCACTGTTGTTCCATCGAAGCTGGCGCAAGAAGAGGAGGAGAGGGCGCTGTCTTGCGCCGTCGCCGTCGCACCTGGGAGCTGCGGCTGCAAGCTCACATTGCCGCGTCGCCGTGCCATCATCACACCATGGATCTACTCTGTTCACGAGCTGAGTTAAGGGAGAAGAGATGAACGCGACAGGGAGGAGTGAATGAGCCGCGCCGGCGCTGTTGGGGCCTCACCGCCGCCGGAGAGAGGGAGACCGGAGCGGGTAAGGAGGAGGAGGGTAGTTCCTACCACCATTGGAGTTCTGCTACTGTTGATGCTACGGCTGTCGCACGACTGGCCGCTGAGAAAAAGTGATTTATGGCTTAAATGCCAGTTTTATGAATTTGATGATGTTGGATGGTGGAAGTGTTGTTTTGTTATGGGCCGGAATGGCTGTCTATGATTATGAATATTGGCTGGTTCTGGATTGAACCGTGAGCCGGAATGGCTGTGTATGATATTGATTTATGGCTGATTGCCGAATGAGTTATGGGCCGTATGGCTGACTATGAATTATGAATTTAAGCCGGATGGCTGAGATGGATGTTGATCCATGGCTGGGACTGAATGAATATATGCTTGAGATACCTGGATAGTAGAAAGGATTGTGGTTCGTCCCACTTGCTCCAGATTAGAGACTGTGATGCCTGGGTAGTAGCGGTAGTAGTGGTGATTCCACTCGCTCCAGGTTGAGCTTTTAAACACCCGCCTGGGTAGTAGCCGCAGTAGTGGTTATTCCACTGGCTCTGGGTTGAGCGGGTAGTAGCAATGAGGTTGTAGCTCAAACCTACTTGCTTCGCGATGGGTGTTTCTGTCCATGGTTAGCTACCAGGACGTGTCGGGTTGGCTATATAACCGACAGATGATATTATCAGCCACTAGGAACAGGCATGCATCATATGCATTTATGTGACATTATTTGGGTGTGCATATTGTACTTGGTTTGCCTTCGTGACTATTTGAGATTAACTGCTACTTGTCCTACTTGCTGTAACCGTTTGTTTGTGCTTGAACTTCCTATCTGTGTTCGCATCTGGGACCCTGTTGGATTGTGGTGATTGGTTGTTGGCTAGACTGTTTGGGCCTAGGGCCGTGGTTGAAATGAGATGAACCGATGGTTGATTTCGGTTTTGTGTTTCTGGTTTGGAATAAAATATGAAAGGCTATTTTGGTTCCGCATAGATAAACCGTTTTGAAAGGCTTTTGAGTTTTTTAGAATTGAACGGTTCTTCTTTCAGAAAAGATTTTTCAGACTTTACTTTTATTGTAAACCGTTGTTTTTGAAAAGGAGGCATAAGACGGTTATTAATCACTAGTACGGTTTATCTTCACGTATCCTATTACAGTAATTCCCAAAACCCTCTACTGAGAACCCTTTCGAGGATGATGTTCTCACCCCCTTACATTTTTCCCCTTTCAGGATATGGGCGCAGAAGTCACGAAGAGTTTATTTAGTTGTTGTTGAGATGCTCTGTCTTGCTTTAGTTATGGTTTATTGAACCCTCGTCATTATCTTGATATATTCTGTAAGAGGGATAGGAATTGTATTGGCTAATGCTTGTAAAGTTATTTATATATATTTATGTATATATATGGATGTACTCTTTATGAGTTGTTGTAAGTTGTATGGTATTTATGGATGTACGTTATCGAACGAAAGTATTTTTGGGAGCGGTATTACGGTTTAAAGTTTTAAACAGGCTCATATTTTAGTATTAAATAGTATAAGTGTCGTCGTAATGTCCGAGCTATCAGAGTCACGCAGCCGGAAGCGTGAGCTTTGGTAGTTAGGGTGTTACAGCGCTCACCACTCCACTTCTTATACTTGAAACTTGATGTTCTCCTCCTCACTAAACTCTTTATTTGATCTTCCACATTCTTCAAGGGAAGTGCTTTGATTTCCTGAGCGTAGTAGGACTAAGTGGTTCACTACTTCGGCTATGGTAGCCATGAATTACCCTTGTGTCTTTCGGAATTCTTCTTACTCTTGGAGAAAATCTTGAAGCTCTTGTTGTTCTTGGATCAAGAGTTGAAGAACTTCACATTTAGATGAAAAAGAAGGTTCATTGGTTGGAAGAAAGGTTGTATAATTGGAAGGTGGTTTATGTTTATGAGTATATTGAGGTCGTGTGTAAGGAGGTGATGGTTCATATGGTTGGTGACAACGTGGATAAGCGTTCGGATTCCATGGAGGTGGATGGTGTGGTGCTTGAAGGTTTGGTGGTTGAGGGTTGTGTATGGGGTTTGGTTGATATCATTGGGTTTGGTATGCACATTGGGAAGGGTTTGGCTCATTGTGACATAGAGGAGGTTGCTCCTTCCTCAATTAGTTTTCCCATCCCATAATGCAATCCAAAGTTGAAGTTATCGTTCCCTACAATATGATCACAACTATACTCCAAACAAAAAGGATGATAACTCATAGAGAAAACAAAAAATAAAAACAAAAGACATCAATAAACAAGAGAGACAAAATCCTAATTACTAACAAAAAGTTCTAAACAACCAAAAAGTAAGCTCTGTACACTATTCATATATTCACAACAACAAAAAATATGACACCAATTGCATAGTCCCCGACAATGGCACAAAAAACTTGATGAAGAGGATTTACACCGACTTAGAATTCCTCAATAGAAAAGAACTTCTTCGTTGCAAGCATATTCCGATCCAGCAATTGATCCTCACATCAAAGTTTAGAGTAAGGAGTGTGACGAACGGATTTCTGCTAGTAAAGAAATTCACAAATATAATCGCATTGTAAGTATAGTTTCTAAACTAACAAGAATCCTTTCGTACAAAAGTTTTGTTTGTCACTAAAGCAAACCCAATAAAATTTATAACCGAAGTATTTAAACCTTGGGTCGTCTTCTCAAGGAATTACAGGGAGGTATGATTTATTATTGGTTATGTAAAACAGTCTATTTTTTGGTTTTTGAAATAGGGAATAAGTAATTTAAATAACAAGAAAAATAAATTAATAATTAATAAAATCTCTTGGCAAGGTATGAGAAATTGAAGTCCTATCCTAGTTATCCTTATCAGATGTGATGAGAATTGTTCGTTTGCTCCCACTTGTCAACCTCTAACTATGAAGGTATGTTAAGTGGATAAATCAATTTGATCCTCGAGTCCTAGTCAAATCCTTACGGAAAGACTAGAGTTATTGGAATTCAAATCAATCAGCAATTTACAAATCTCAATCAACAGCTGAGTTTGATAACTCCAGTATTACCAATTACTTAACCAAAGCAAAAAAAGGAATAAATCTTAAATTGAATTAAAAGCATTAATAACATAAATTGAATAAGTCTTATATCTGAAATACCTCAAATTATATTAAATAGAAATCCAAATTAAACATAAGAGTTCATAAATCAAATTGGAGAAAATAAACAACTAAGTGATAAAGTAAATAAAAGTAGAAGAGAAATTAAATCAAAGTAATATTGAACCTGTGATTGAAGAAGATGAAGTCCTAATCCTAAGAGAAATCCTAATTCTAAATCCTAAGAGAGAGGAGAGAACCTCTCTCTCTAGAAAACTACATCTAAAACCTAAAACTATGTATGAATGTATGTTGTATGATGAATGGATGCATTCCCCCATTTTATAGCCTCTAATCTGTGTATTCCGGGCCGAAAACTGGGTTGAAAATAGCTTAGAAATCACTCCCAGCGATTTCTGGTACGTACAGGTCGCGGCAAAGTGACGCGGAAGCGTCGTCCACGCGTTTGCGTGGGTTGAATTTCGCAGATGCGACCGTGAGCGTCATCCATGCGTCCGCATCGCCTAACTTCAAGGCAGTTATGGTAAATTATATATCGTTGCGAAGCCCCGGATGTTATCTTTCCAACGCAACTGGAACCACGTCATTTGGACCTCTGTAGCTCAAGTTATGGTCAATTTAGTACCAGGAGGTCAAGCTGGACAACTTTAGCAGTTCCTTCAGTTTCTTATATTCCTTCCACTTTTGCATGCTTCCTTTCCATCCTCTAAGCCATTCCTACCCTATAATCTCTGAAAACACTTAACACACATATCAAGGCATCTAATGGTAATAAGAAAGGATTTAAAATTAGTAAAATTTAAGAGCAACGAAGCATGTTTTCAATCATAGCACAAAATCGGGAAGGAAATTGTAAAACCATGAATTTTATATGAATAAGTGTGCAAAGACTTGATAAAAACCACTCAAATTAGCACAAGATAAACCATAAAATAGTGGTTTATCAAAGTGTCACAATTCAATTCAGAAAAACAGGGAATTTTACTTCTCGGGTCGTCTTCCCATGGAGCTAACAATTACGAGTGCACAAGTTTGGTTGTGAAGTTAGTGGTTTCCAAGTATAGAGCAAAAATTAAAGGAATTAAAGAATCAATAGCTCAAAGAATGAATTAATAGTAACCAATAATATCAAGCAAGCAAGTGCATAATGGTAATTAAGCAATAGTAGCGCAAATAATGAACTAATGAATCAAAGAACAATTAATGCTAAATAAGATGGAACAAGATCAAAACTAGTGAAAATGTGGTTCAATGCATGAGACGAACCTTGGCTTGGGGTTGAAGATTAAGGAATCCTTTTCTTGTCATAACCACAACTATGACAATTATAATGAGTTAATATCACTTAGTCAACCCTTAACATCGAGAGTAAGTTAAGTGAGCATAATGTCCTTAATACACAAATCCTAACTAACTTACTAATTAACTTAGTAAAAAGCTAGCGTTAGTGGAAACAAGAGCAACTATCAACCCAAAATCACCACTAAATGTCAGATATTATGACTCTAGTATCCTATGTATCCATTTTCCAAGCCAAGGAGTGAAAATCTACTCCATATTTAAATTTTACATTTTCATAAACACTTGGTGGGCATAATGACCAAACATAGTGAAATTGCAAAAATACTTGAAACTATAACCAACCAATGAACAAAATCAGCAATAGCAACTCAATCAAACATAAAATAACCAATAAATATCAATTTCATCAACAAGAACTCAAAGATTTAAAAGGTATATATATATATATATATATATATATATATATATATATATATATATATACATACATATAGTGTAACTTTGACTATGAGAAAGTGTAACAAAAGTAGTATAATCAAAAGGAAAATTGAGTATTACTTACAATGGAGGTAAGCTAGAATCCAATATCAAAATGAAAAATGTAAACTTCTAATATAAACCCTAATTAAACCCTAAGATAGTTGAGAGAAAATCCTGAGAAAATCTAATACTAAAGCTTCCTAAAACTATTTAATATGGTGTATGTATGTTATGGTATGTTCCCCCTTGTTAGCTCATTCATTTCAGCTTCAGACCTTGCAAAATTGGGCCAAAAGGCCCCAAAAATAACGAGCCACGTGACTTTTTAATGAAGTCACATGTCAGGATTTGTGCATAGGCACAGGGTTGTGATCGTATGCACACTTGCTGAATCTCGTCTTGTGCGTACGCACAGGAGGTTGTGCGTACACACACATAGGTGCTCTCTTTTCCTTTGTTTCTTTATGCTTTCTCCCATTTTACATGCTTTTCTTCCACTTTTTCCAAGTCATTCTTGCCTATCGAACCCAAAATCACTCAATAAAACATTTCAAGGTATCGAACGAAATAAAAGTGGAATTAAATCGATCAATTAAGGCATAAAAAAGTATGTTTTCACATTTAGGTGCAACTTAAAGAGAAATCACAAAAGTCTGCTATTTATGTGAATAAATGTGAGTTTATACGATGAAATCCATTCAATTCAAGCTAAAATTTACCATCAAATATAGATTCATCAATAGACTTTGCATATCCAAATTTGTTGCAAAATATGTTAGATTACAGGTATTTTTAGAGTAGGACAATTCTTGCACCCACACTTGAGAGTGTCAAGAAGGTAAATAATTTTGTCTTGACAATATTCCCATATATGAAAAAGCAGTATCTAAATTCTGACATAACATGTCAAGCTGATGAGAATGAAGATGTACAACAAGAATGGTTCACACCAGAGTTCCTAAATGACATCAAATATTCGAGACTATCCAACCACAAGTTGATTTTGAAGGCAGGAGTCACTGTAATGCTACTGTGAAACATAGACCAGACTTCAGGCTTATGCAACGGGACAAGGCTAATAGTTAATGAACTTGGCAATAATGTAATTGGAGTGACAGTAGTGACCGGTAGAAATATTGACGACAAAGTGTATATTCCAAGAATGAACTTGAACCCTTCAGATTCAGGATTGCCAATTAAGTTCCAACGGAAACAATTTTCATTAGCAATATGCTTTGCAATGGCCATCAACAAGAGGTCAATCATTATCACATGTAGGGATTTATTTGTCAAAATTAGTATTCACCCATGGACAACTTTACGTTGCTTTATCAAGAGTTAAGAGTCGTAGTGGCCGCAAGGTTCTAATTTTGGCCGAAGACGGCAATCCAAAATCATCAACAACAAATGTCGTGTTCAAAGAAGTTTTTAATAATAAGAAAAATAGTATTTTTATTTTAATAACATATTATGATTTACACTTTTGTACACATATTTACTATAGATATAATTAATTTATCTATAACTCTACTTTTAGACTTGAAATTAAATGTGTAACAGAGAGCACAACATCATATGCCAATTGCTTTTCTAATGAGGTTAGTAAAATACTAAGTGGTCGATAAATTTTTGTTAGCCTTTTGATATAAAGTTTATTGTAAAATGGATATGCTACTATTACAGTTATATATGTTCTTATTTTTTTAGGTCTATTTCTTTATGGTTCAAGAATATTATAGATTTTAAAGTGTTCCATTTGCATTTTACTTTGAACTAAGATAAAACAGCATATTCAGTATGTTTATTATATAATGACAATGATAGTGTTATACTGAACTAGAAAAATTTATGATTATAAAATACTATATTTGATTTACCATGTCAAATTAAAATGTAAACACATACATCGCACGGATTTAACACTAGTAAATATTTAAGGAGAAAATTAGACATAAATTTTTTCATATCTCCAACCACCAAAGGTTATAAATATTCGAAGCAACTTCCTCCCTCCTCCCTTCTCTCCGAAATATATTTTGTAATCCTAATTATTATACTTTTTGGACCCCCATACTAATTTGATTGTCGAAATCCTTGCAGGTATACCATTCCCATCAAATTCCAAGACAATGGCTAACTTGTGGCTTTCCATCTTATCTCTTTCCAACATTATGAGTAGTTTTACTCTTAGGGTCTGTTTGGATTGGCTTTTAAAATAATATTTATTTTTTCATTTTTTTAAAAGATTTACTTTTTAATAGACAAAAGCTATTTTACATTTGAATATACTTTTTAAATGAAATTTTCAAGTATTAAAAGTATCATTTGTTTCTGCTTCTTTTGAAGCAAGATATATTTAGCTTTTAGAAAAATCAAACAATTTGTTTTTTTTCTTAGATAAAAGTAATTTTTTTTAAAAGGTGTATCCAAATAGGTTTAAAATTGAATAAAAATACTTTATTTATTAAAGAGGTACTTTTTCACTTAAAAAAGTCAATCCAAACCAACACTTAGTTCTTAGTCTACCGGATTGGAAGATACCATGGGTGTTTTGTTTGATTTTTGTATACCTTCGACACAAGTACAATCAAACTTGTATCTAAGATCTCAATTTGGAGAGAAGATACCACTCCTCTAAGTAGAGAGTTCGATCTGAAACTTACTAACTTAGCGTCAAAATAGACTTTACATATAAAGAAAAAAATACAAACTCTTATACTAATAACGGAGTTACAATCAAATGCTTAACATGTATAAAGATAGAATGAAAATTAAACAACTTCACAAACTAAAATTTAAAAGAAAACAATAAAGAAATATTCTAAACTGGAAACAGAAGATTAAATGAAGAACAAAGAAGAAAGCTAAAAAGAAACAAAATAAATTGACTCTAAATACTCACATGTACTTACACTTCATGATTTTTCTTGATGTCAATGTGACTAGGAAATTTTGCAAAGTTTCAATGTGATTTGTGATATTAAAAAATTGAAGTCCTCTTAAAATTTTTTAACTACCATGTTCTTATTTTACTTATTCTCCAAGTTTAACTACCCACGTTTTTACCATATCTTGATGGTCAAGTAATAATTCCCATATTCATCTCCATTAAGAGTCAAATCTATTGTGTCGCTTTATATATCAATAAATGTTCTTCAACTAAGGGAGATTCTTATGAATTGTGTGGCTTTATATATCAGTAAATGTTCTTCAACTCTTTTCTTAAGTAATTGACTAAGGGATTAATTAGGTTAAAGAGAAATTGAATCACCAAGGGATTGGGGTTTAATTACTAATGATTTTTCATAGAAGTGACTTTGCATGATCAAGGTAAAAAGTGAAAGGTATTGATCTGGAAGTTATAACATCTTTAAAACCTGAACTCTTTTAATCATATTACCTTTCAACACTCAATGTTTGCTTTTCTTTTAATTATTGTTTATGTTTAAAGCTTTCTGAAACCTAATTTGATTGTCCAACTAGAATGATCGGTTGACTATTACTTTATTAATCCATTAATTCTCATAGGATCGACACTCACTCACCATGAGTTTATTACTTGGTATGACCGGGTGCACTTGCTGGTGTTTTGTGGTTTCTAAAATCTGTATTATGTTTTTGGCACCGTTGTTGGGGATTAATTGGGGTTAACAAATTACCAATCAATTGATTACCTAGATTAGACCATTTTAGCTTTTGTTTATTTATTGTGTTTATTTTATTTTCCCCCTGGGACTTTCTTTCACACTGTGAAGGGAGTTCCAATTTGATTTTCTTGTTGTTTTTGTATATGCAGAACAATAGTGATAAAGAACCTCTTCAAACCTGAGATTGAAAGAAATCTTTGGCAACAAACAAAACAAGCTAGAAAATCAAAGATTTGAAGAAGAAATTGAAGAGGTAGTGGAAGAAGAGCTTGAATTCAACATGGTAGAGAATGCAAATCACAATGCCAATGCTCCTTAACCTAGGAAGACTCTTGGATCTTTCACTACTTCTAATCCAAGGAGTTATGGAAGTAGCATTGTAACTCCTACTGTCAATGCTAACAACTTTGAATTGAAGCCCCAACTTGTCACTTTAGTGCAACAAAACTTCCAATTCAGTGAGAGCCCGCAAGAAGGTCCAAATTTGTTTATCTCCAATTTCTTGCAAATTTGTTACACTGTCAAGACAAATGGCATTTCGGCTGAGGTATATCGTTTATTGCTCTTCCTTTTTGCTATAAGGATCGGGCTAACTAGTGGCTGGATAATCAGCACAAGGAGAGCATAGCAACATGGGAGGACATGGTCACTAAGTTCCTAAACAAGTTCTTTCCGCCTCAGAGCTTGACTAAGCTTAGAACCGACATTCAGACCTTCAGACAACATGAAGGAGAGTCCCTCTATGAAGCTTGAGAGAGGTACAAAGAGATGCTGAGGAAGTGTGTTCCGGATATGTTTGCCGACTGGATCTAACTCCAGATATTCTATAATAGGATCACCCCCGCCTCACAGGTTTCATTGGATAATTTGGCTGAAGGATCTCTACATATGAAGAAGACAACTAATGAAGCATTGGAGTTAATTCAAATGGTAGCCAACAATCAATACCTCTATTCCTCTGAAAGATTAATGAGGAAAGGAGTTAAGGAGTTAGATACTTTGGATACCATTTTGGCTCAGAATAAAGTCATGTCCTAACAAATTAATGCAATTACTCAACATCTAGGGGGAATATAAGTCTCGGTAGTGAGCTCTCAAGAGAGTTCCTATGGTGTGGGTAATGGACTAAGTCAAGGTGAAGGCATGGAGTATGGTTATTCTTCTTTGGATCAAGTGAATTACTTATGGAGTATGCTTTCAATTACATGTTTTCACCTAAAATCATCACTCTTCTTGCAAGTTTGTAAAAATATTTAATAACTCAATTCAAGTGTGGATTTGATTTGATTGCTATTGCTATTAGCCCTTGTGCTTATATATATTTTCTTGGAAGTTGATTTATTTTGACCAAGTAGTTGCATTCATTTAAATAGTTGCATTTAGGTAGATTGCATTTAGGAAGTTTGTTACATTTAATAAATGTTGATACCCTTTGTTTCCTTCTTGATTTAGCATGAGGACATGCTATGGTTTAAGTGTGGGGAGGTTGATAAACCCCATTTTTAGGGTTTATCTTGTGCTTAATTTAGAGAATTTTATCACCTTTTCTCACATTTACACAATGAAATGGCATGGTTTCGTGATTGTCTCCTAATTTGTGCTTGAATATGAAAACATGGTTTTAGACCCTTGATTTGATCATTTTAATCTTCCTTTGATTCCACTAGATGCCTTGATGTGTTTGCTAGTGATATTCAGATTGAAAAGGCTAGCAATGGTTCAAAGGAGTGAGGATAAAGCATGCAAAGTGGAGAAATCATGAAAAGCCAAAGATTTGGGATGCTGAGATCAACGTGCACGTGCAAAAGACGCGCACGCATGGAAAGTAACGTCGCAAGGCGACGCGTACGCGTACATGATGCGTACGCGTAGATAGTAAAGTGTCAAGCAATGCGTACGCGCAACCCATGCGTACGCGTCGGTGCTCGCATGTGACCCACTTAAAGTTAATCCACTGGAGGCGATTTCTGGGCTTCCCAAGCCCAAATCCAACTCACCTCTGATGCTATTTAACCCAAGGATTGAAGGGGGATCAACCATCTAGTTACCAATTAGTCATAGTTTAGTTTTAGAAGTAGTTAGAGTAGTTTCTAGAGAGAGAAGCTCTCACTTCTCTCTAGAATTAGGATTAGGTTTAGATTAGAATTTCTTAAATCTAGATCTACTTCTTCTCTTGCTTCAATTTTCCTTTTGCTTTATGAATTCTTATGTAGATTTCTATTTTCCTTTCAATGCAATTTATGATTTTCATGTCTTTTCATGTTGATTTGATTTCCTATTATGGATCTATTGCCTTTGTAGTTAGATCTCTCTTTAATTCTTGCAATTCATGTTGTTTACCTTTATTGCCTTTTATGTGTTTGTTGAAATGCTTCTTTTAGTTATGAATTAGATTTTGTTCCTCTTGACTTTGGTTGAGTAATTAGTGACTCTTGAGTTATCTAATTCTTTTGTTGATTGACAATTAGAAGTTGCTAATTGATTTGAATGCCACTAAAGCTAGCCTTTCATTATGATTTGGCTAGGACTTGTGGACTCAAGTTAATCTATCCATTTGACTTTCCTCCATGGTTAGATGTTAACTAAGTGGAAGAAATGGATAATTCTCATCACAATTGATAAGGATAACTAGGATAGGACTTCTAGTTCTCATACCTTGCCAAGAGCTTTTCTAATTGCAATTTACAATTCATGTTTCTTACTCCAAAAACTCCAAAACATACCTCTAACCAATAATGAGAACACTTTATTGCAATTCCTAGGGAGAACGACCCAATATTTGAATACTTCGATTATTTTTATAGGGGTTTGTTACTTGTGACAAACAAATTTTTGTATGAAAGGATTATTGTTGGTTTAAAAACTATACTTGCAACGAGATTTTATTTGTGAAATTCTTTACCATCAATTTTCCGTTCAGCAAAATGGCGCCGTTGTCGGGGAATTGCGATGGTGTTATGTTATTGGTTATTGTATATATGTGAATATTGTGAATAGCTTGATTTTTGGATTGCTTGTTAATTTTTGCTAATTTTAAGCCTTTGTTTCTTATTTTCGCTTTTTACCATGAATTCTCACTTTGGCTATGAGTTTGGTTCTCACTATGTTGTAGGAGATGGGAGCTACAATGAAGATATGCATCAAGGATGGGATAATCAAAGGTTGGAGGAGCCATATGCATGTGATCAATCCTCTTGGTAATAACCTCCACCAATGCACTATGAACAAGAACCATTCTATGATACATATCAATCTAATGGCTATGGTGAGCATCCTTATGATTATCAAGATCCACTACCATACGCCTATGAGTCATACCCTCAACATAGCCCTTAACCATACTCACAAGCTCCCTACCACCAAACACCTCTATTTGACCCAAATCCTTATCTACCATACCAACCACCTTTTGGGCCATATGAGCCATACATAGAACTACCACCATTCCAATATCAATACTCCCAAGAACCACCACCTCTACACCCTTACCAAGAAGAACCACCTCCTATCATGAACCCTTTCTCCAAAACCATGAACCCTCCTATCCACCCCAATCTCCAATGGATGAAACCCTTGGTGTTCTTCTTCAAGGGCAAGATGAGATGAAGAGGGATGTGCAACAATTTATGGCTACCTTGACCGAGGTAGTAAGCCGATTAGCCTCCCAATGCTTGAATATTCAAAGCACTCCCATGATCACATGTGGAGAATCAATTGAAGAGCATAGCATGAAGGAGAGATTGGAAGCTCCGGTGGAAAATGAGGAATGCTACATTGTGTTAGAACAATTGGAGAAACCTATGATCATTGAAGAAGAGGAAGAAGTGGTTGTAGACTTAGGAGATGCGGAACCTTCATGGGAAGCAAAAATCATAGAGAATTCCTCCAAGAAGATTGAATTTAATGTTGAGGAAGAGAGTACACAACCTCCAAAACCATTTTTGAATGAAGACTTTGAGGGAATGAAGCAAGAATTGAGTCTCCTTGGTGATGAAGATCATGCATCAACTCTTCTTGGTGGTAAATCCTTTGGACTTGAAGAACCTTCTCCCAATGAAATAGAAAGCAATGTGGAGGTAGATCTCTCTCAACCTCCCATATATGATTTGAGTGATGAAGAAGAGTTAGATGAATTTAATGAACAAAGGATTGAAAGTAAAGAAGTTTGTGAAGAGGTGGAGGTAACCACGGAAGAACACAAGGGAGTAGAGCTTGCAAGCACATTGGAAACACCTCTCCCTAAGCCATCACCATCCATCCTTTCATTCAAGTGGGTAAATTCCTTATACTTAAGATTTATTATTCCCCTTGAATATGGTTTGCTTGATATGGATGGTCAACTTAGACATATTTGTGGCTTTAAGAGTAAAAAGGAGATGGTTAGTTGTTGGCATTGTAAATCGAGGTCCATTATGGTTACATGTTCGAAGCTTAATTGCAAGGTTTGGTGTAGAACTAGGATGGTTGGGTCTAGGATGAGGTTTGGTCATTTGAATGAGAATTCCAAGACTAAGGCACCCACATGGATTAATGATAGTCAACTTGAAGATGGGTGTCGAAACAAGATATGGGATCCGGGCATACGTAAAGATCAACTATGGGAGCCCATGGTTTGTGAAGAACTCCATCAAAGCTTGGAGATATTAATTTTGAAGAATGGAGCTTACTGGAAGTCCAAGCATTAGTGGAAGTTCAAAGATGAATTCAAGCACAAGCCACCTTGAGAGGAGCTCCCCATAAGTCCAACTTAAGGACAATAAACAAAAGTGCTAAGTGGGAGATACCCTACTATGGCAAAATCTTTCCTTTTTCTCTTTTGTAAATATTGGTAGGAATTAGCTTGATTTCATATTTTGTTTAGTTTAATTAGTAGTATGGTATGTTGAATAAGGTTTTATGGTGTTTGGGTAGCTGTTTGGAGGCATGGAATGCTTGGTTTGGTGCAAGAGATTGAAAAAAAATTGAAAACCAGAGCACCAACCCACGTGTACGCGTGCCCCAAGTTTTTTGGCCAATTCACGCGCACGCATCACCTATGCGTACGCGTGGATGTAGAAGTTTCATTCCTCCATACATTAACCCGAGAGTTGTGCCTACATCGCGCGGACATTGTGCCTACAACGCAAACCAACCGACGCGTACGCTTGCCTTACACGTACACGTCACTTCTCTCTGGCGCCACCCGCACATACGCATGACCCACGCGTACGCGTCAAACCCATTTCACCCCATCCACGCGCACGCATAGATGACGCATACACGCAGATTGCTCTGTTTCACCCACCTTCTTTTCTTTTGTTCTTTCCGTTTCTTTCCTTTTTCTTTCTTCTCTTCTATTCTTCCCTATCTTCAACCATCATCCAACACTACCAAACACCATCCATAACTATTTCTTTTAGGTAGTCAATTAGTTAGTTAAATTTTTCTTTAATTTTCTACTTTTCATTACAAGTGTTGGATTGTTAATCTTGTTTACCACTAATTGCTGCTAAATATTAAAAAGGATGTTATCTTAACATCATTATGTTTATAATCATTGTTGGATTCTTTGATTGAGGTTATATATTGCTACTTGGTTGAGTTCTTCATGCTTAATTTTGTGAATACCAAGTAAATGAAAATTGCCTTCGAGCTTCTTATATCTTTTTGAATTGCATGTTGTAGCTAGCCACCATGTGATTTGAATTCCTTTCTTTGATTAGGCAATTTCTTGGTGGATGTTATGCATTTACCTTAATGAATTGTGTTTCTTGATCATATGCATCCACATATATTTCTTGAATGCTTTCATGCTTCTTTATCGCTTGTTTGGTCGACTTAACCTACAAGTTTAAAGTACTTCAAGCACACTAGAATGAGTGAAGTGCACTCTTGTGTTGTGTAAGTTGTGACAAAGCTTTTTATACTAGTGTGCGAGTGCTCTAAACCGCGTGTAATTTAGGACCCACACACCTATTTTTCATTAATGTCACATTAATTCACTCACTCGATTCTAGTTATTTACCTCATTCCAACAATTTACGCTTCCTCGTTTCTGTATTTCCTCATCTTACGGTGTTGTTTTCTATTTTTCATGATATGATGCACCATAAGCAATAATGGAAGCAGAAGAAAGAACACGCAGCAACCGATTAACCTACCAGCTGAAGGTAGCAACTCGGAAAGTCGCCGTACTCCCTTGATCAACCTTGAATGCACCGAGGATGGTGCAAACTTCTAAGTGTGGGGAGGTCGTCCGACCATTCGGCATTCTTGGGTGACAAGTTTCTCATCCCAACACTTTTGCATTTTATTTTTTAGGTTTTTTAGGATTCTTTTGTTACATTTTCTTATTTTTCATATATATACATAATAAGCTTAGTTAAAATAATGAAATTCTCCAAGAAAACCCTCTTAATAGGGCATTGACATCCCAATTGATTTGAGTGAAAACTTTTCATAGAACTTGCTTGAATTATATATATTGTGGATCATGTTTTTGAGCTAAGAACACACAACCTAGTGAGTTTTGAGCCTAATTGCGTGGTTACATCTTATAACCACTTATTTTTTTCTTCTTGTGTGCATTGTTCTCTTCCTATGATTGTGATCTTTGATTTGTTTAATTCTATATGTCCAATTATTTCTTGTATTCATGCACTTATATGATTGAGGCCATTAATTTATTAGCTCACTTACCCAAATAGCCTACTTTTTATTCTCCATTGTTAGCCAATTTGGAGCCTACGCTTAACCCAATTGTTCTTTATTTTAGCACATTACAAGCCTAAAGCAAAAAATAATAAATGCCCCTTATTTGGATCTTTGATTGGCTTAGGCTAGTGAGAGTATTTATTTTTCAAGTTTGGGGAGATGTGGGAACATTGGTTGGGATAAAAGGGTGTTTTGCATTTCTATATTTGGGAATTGGGTGCATGCTCATGTGTTAATCAAATGTTAGACCTTATGCATTGATGTTCTTGTATATAGTTTGAAAGAAAGAAAAAATGAGAAAAACAAAAGAAAAAGAAAAAGAAAAAAATGTAATATAAATGTGAAAAAGAAAAAAAAAACAATAAAAGGGGACAAAATGCCCCAAAGTAAAGATTAATAAAGATCAATGAATATGTGTGGTAATCAAAAGAAAATGCATGAGTATGTGAAAAAGTGAAGAATGGGTAGTTAGGTTAACTTTGAATTTGTATAGGTTGTTATATAGGTTAGGTGGGAAAGTCTAGGTTAATCAAAGATTCAAATTCTAGTCCACTTAACCATATATGACCCTACCTTGACCCTAGCCCCATTACAACCTTATGGAAAGACCTTATGATAATTGTATGCATGCATTGAAATAATTGTTGATTGTTAGATGAAAAACAAATCTTGGAAAGCATGATTAGGGAAAAATTGAGAGAATCAACCCTAAACACTGAGTGACTAGAGTGTAAACACATCCGGTGAGGGTTTGATTGCTCAATTACATATTTTCACCTAGAATCATCAACTTTTCATGCAAGTTTGTAAAAATATTTAATAACTCAATTCAATTGTGGATTGGATTTGCTATTCCTTAGCCCTTATGCTTATAGATGTTCTCTTGGGAATTGATTTATTTTGACCAAGTACTTGCATTCATATAGATAGTTGCATTTAGATAGGATGAATTTAGGTAGTTTGTTACATTGAATAAATGTTGATACCCTTTGTTTTCTCTTGATTTTAGCATGAGGACATGCTATGATTTAAGTGTGGGGAGGTTGATAAATCCCATTCTCAAGGTTTATCTTGTGCTTAATTTAGAGGATTTTATCACCTTTTTCTCACAATTACTCAATGAAATGGCATGGTTTCATGATTGTCTCCTAATTTGTGCTTGAATGTGAAAACATGCTTTTTAGACCTTTAATGTGTCAATATTAATTCACCTTTGATTCCACTAGATGCCTTAATATGTTTGTTAGTGAATTCAGGATGGAAAGGCTAGGAATGGATCAAAGGGATGAAGAGGAAAAGCATGCAAGTGGAGAACTCATGAAGAAACAAGGATTTGGGATGCTGAGATCGACGCGCACACGCAACAGACACGAACACGTGGAAATTGACGTCGCAAGGCAATGCGTACGCGTCGGTGCTCGCACGTGACCCACTTAAAGTGAATTCGTTGGGGGCGATTTCTGGGATTCCCAGGCCCAAATCCAACTCACCTCTGATGCTATTTAACCCAAGGATTGAAGGTGGATCAACCATCTAGTTACCAAGTAGTTTTAGTTTGGTTTTCTAGAGAGAGAAGCTCTCTCTTCTCTCCAGAATTAAGATTGGGTTTTGATTAGGATTTCTAGATCTAGGGTTTAATTCATGCTTTCATCTACTTCTACTTTTCAATTCCTTGTTGTTACATCTTGTTCTTCTATTCTCTTGTTGTAATTTCCTCTACTTTGTTTCTATGCTTTGTTGTTGATCTACTCTTGTTTCATCTCTTTTTTTTTAATGCAATTTGAGGTAATTCATGTTAATTGTGTTTTCTTTGATTGTTGTTGTTAATTCTTTGCAATTAGTAGTTGTTAGATTTTATTCTTGTTGTGATTTTACTATGCTTTCCTTTTATGCCTTCCAAGTGTTTGACAAAATTCTTGGAAGGATGTTAGAGTAGAATTTTATGCTCTTGGCTTGGGATGTAACTTAGGAATTCTTGAGTTGCTAATGTCCAAGTGATTGATGATTGGTAGCCATTGACTCTAGCTCTCACTAATTGAATTGGTGGATAGCTAGGACTTATGGACTTGGATTAATATAGCTCATTTGACTTTCTTTTACTCGTTAGAGGATGATTTAATGGGATTGATCCTTGCAATTATCATGTTATGGTTAGTGATAAGGATAGAGATCCTTAACCACCAATCCTTGCCAAGACCGTTTTATCATTTGATTTTCATTGCCATTTACTTTTCTTGTTTCTTATTCAAAATCCCAAAATATACATGTCCATAACCAATAACAAGAACACTACCCTACAATTCCTTTGAGAGATGACCCGAGGTTTAAATACTTCAATTATTAGATTTATTAGGGGTTTGTACTTGTGACAAACAAATTTTTGTATGAAAGGATTATTGTTGGTTTAGAAACTATACTTGCAACGAGAATTCATTTGTGAAGTTCTATACCATCAATATCTCCCTTCATCAAGAAATCACCCAAATTTTAGGTGGGAAAATTAAAACCAGAAGCCAAATAACTTCAACAACCATCTACCAAACCACTTCAACTCCCAGCATAATACTTTTAACTCATATCACCAAAATAACCACCCTCACCAACAACAACCACTACCCACCCAACCATCTCAAGACTTTTAAAGGCTTACCAATCTTGAACTTTTAGTTGAAAAACTGTCTCAAGCCATGCTCTCATTCATGGAAGAAACAAGAACCGATCTCAAAAATCAAGGTACTTCAATTAGAAATTTGGAGGTGTAAGTAGGCCAAATTACTTAACAATTGGCAAATCCATAAATGTTCTTCCTAGTGACACAATTCCAAATCCAAGAAAAGAGTCCAAGGCTATTTATTTGAGAAGTGAAAATGTGTTGGGAGAAGAGGAGAAGGAAGAACCATGCAAGGGAAGAAAGCCCCAGAGAACATCACCCATCAAGAAGAGCTCGTGACCACCACTCAGCAACAACAAATTCAAGTGGCAAAAAATGCTCCGAAAGAGAGAATTCCATTTCCTGAGTACAAGCCTAGGATTCTATATCCTAAAAAGGTCTAAGGTGAGAACAAGAAAAAGCAATACTCCAAATTCTTGAAAATATTCAAAACTTTGCACATTAAAATTCCATTCATAAAAGCTCTTGAACAAATGCCCTTTCTTGCAAAATTCATGAAGGAATTATTGTTCAAGAAAAGATCCTTGAAGGGAGACCAAACAGTGGTGATGACTAAGGAGTGTAGTACAATTATTCAAAGAAATTTGTCAACAAAGAAGAGAGATCCAGGGAGTTTTCAAATTTTCTGCACCATTGACAACACCACCTTTGAAAGAGCATTATGTGATATAGGAGCAGGTATTAATTTGATGCCTTTATCTGTAATGAAGTGCTTACAAACTAATAGCTCTACAACTTACAGATAAATCAATGAAGCTTGCAAATAGAATAGTTAAAAATGTCTTGATCAAAGTGGAAAAATTCTTCCTTCCAGTAGATTTTGTTATACATAACATGGAGAAAGATGATCATGCCTCCATCATCCTAGAAAAACCTTTCCTAGCTACTGGAAGATTCCTTATTGATGTTGAAAATGGTGAATTAATATTGAGAGTACATGATGAGCATCAAATTTTTCATGTTTTCAAGACCATGTATCATGTAAGTTAGGAGGAGAATTGTATGAAAATTGAAGTCAATGATCCAAACTTGAAGGAAGAACCTAATGAATCATTCCCAGAGACTCCTTTTCCATGCATGGGAAGAAAAGAAGAGAATGAGGAGGTACAACAAGTTGGAAATTCAATTGAAACTAACAAGGGCTTGCAACCAAAGCCTCCCTTTGCAATCAACAAGAAACCCCTGACATCAAACCTAAGTTTGATGTTGGAGGTGCATCATCAAATAAGGAGAAGGCTCCCAAGAAGAAAGTTCCTAGAGGGTGAAAGAACAAGAAAATTCCTACTAAAGACTTTTCACTAGGGGAGAAAGTGGTGTTATCTCGCCACCCATTGTTACCATATACAATTAATAAAATTCTATCTCTTGAGCATCTTGAGCTAGTATATAAAGACACAGAGAGGAAATTCACTGTGAAAGGGGAGGATGTAAAGCACTATGATCAACCTCCACCTTAGCAAGGAACAACCATCAAGCTAGTGTTCTTAAAGAAGCGTTTGTTGGGAGAACCCAACATTTGGTATTTCCTTTTCATTCTTCTTTTGCTTTTTTAAGATTGTATATGTGTTTCATGGATTAAGTTTAGTGTGTTACACCAACAGGATGTTTGCTTTCACTAGGTACTTGGCCTAGTTTCACATTCATTGTGTCACACTAAGTTTGGTGTTGCCACACTTCACCTATGTAAGGATCAAACCCATGCAAACACATTAGTAACCTAGTTATTTTACTTTGTTTTAGCTTTCATTTAGTTTTATTTTAATTTGGTTTGTTCTATTTGAATAAGCCTTTGCATTGCTTGATTGCTTTCACTTGATAATCCTATTTATGCCTATTTCCATCACCACTATTTTTCTTTTTTTGTTGCTTAAGGACAAACAATTATTCTAAGTTTAGTGTTGGAGGATATGCTCTACATAACCTAAAAGGTGATGAAGAAGATGATAAAAAAAAAGGAAGTGAGAACTAAGGTTGTTTCCTTCCTTTTTAATTATATGTATGTGTTTCATTTTATTCTATCTTAGATAATGTATTTAAATTTTCAATTTGTCAAGTACATATTACTAGTCCATCACAACCCATAATTATAATTATGCCTACCCCTAAATATGGGCAAGGAGTCATGTGCTAATAATGAAATAAGGGATTAATCATAAAGAGCATGACCATGTGAGTTTGGAAGGCCAAACTAACTAAGAATATTCAACATAAGCTGAGCCAAATTATTTAAGGCTTTAGTCTAGAGGACTGACGAATGGATTCCTGCCGGTAAAGAAATTCACAAATAAGTTCTCGTTACAAGTATACCTTCTAAACCAGCAAAGAATCCTTTCATACAAAAACTTGTTTGTCACTTAAGAAAACCCAATAAAAATAAACCGAAGTATTTAAACCTTGGGTTGTCTCTCAAGGAATTACAGGGAGATGTATTTATTATTAGTTATGATGAAAGTATCTTTTTGGGTTTTTGAAAGGTTTGAACAAGGAATATAAATGACAAGAAAGTAAACTAATGATCATGAAAACCCTTGCAAGGTATGAGAACTGGACGTCCTATCCCAGTTATCCTTATCAATTGTGATGAGAATTGTCAATTGCTCCCACTTGGTCAACCTCTAACTGTGAAGGTATGTTAAGTGGATAAATCAATTTGACTTCCTCAGGTCCTAGTCAACTCCTATGGAATGACTAGAGTTAGGAGAATTTAAATCAATTAGCAAATTCTAATTTTCAGTCAACAAGGAGTTTGATAACTCAAGTGTCTCTAGTTAATCAACCAAAGCCAAAAGGAGAGAAATCTAAATTAAATTGAAAGCATCAATAATATAATTCTGAAATGCCTCAAATTGCATTAAATAGAAAATCAAATTAAACATGAAGTTCATAAATCAAATTGGAAAAGAAGAGAATCAACAGGAAAAATAAATAAACCAAAGTGCTAGAACAAATAAAAGTGGAAGGGAAAAACTAAATTGAAATAGGAAAAACTAATCCTAAAATCCTAAAACCTAAGAGAGAGGAGAGAGCCTCTCTCTCTAAAAACTACATCTAAACCTAAAATTGTGAATAATGAAAAGTTGTATGAATGTCTCCTTGATTATCCTACTTTGTAGCCTCTAATCTGTGTTTTCTGGGCTGAGAACTGGGTCAAAAACAGCCCAAAAATCGTTGGGGGTGAATTCTGCTACGCTGGATTTTCTGCAGAACGACGCATGCGCGTGATGCACGCGTGCGCGTCATTTATCTCTATGGCCACTATAGCAAATTATATATCATTTCGATGCCCCGGATGTTAGCTTTCCAACGCAACTAAAACCGCCTTATTTGGACCTCTGCAGCTCAAATTATGGTCACTTATGTACGAAGAGGTCAGGCTGGACAGCTTAGCAATTCCTTCAATTTCTTGTATTCCTTCCACTTTTGCATGCTTCCTTTCCATCCTCTAATCCATTCCTGCCCTATAAACCCTGAAATCACTTAACACACATATTAAGGCATCAAATGGTTATAAGAGAGGATTAATAATTAGAAATTTTAAGGCCAAAGAAACATGTTTTCAATCATAGCACAAAATCAGGAAGGAAAATGTAAAACATGTGAATTATATGAATAAGTGTGCAAAGACTTGATTAAAACCACTCAATTGAGCATAAGATAAACCATAAAATAGTGGTTTATCAATCTCCCCACACTTAAACATTAGCATGTCCTCATGCTAAGCTCAAGGAGATAAAAGGAATGAATGGGGGAAAGTAAGACTCATGAAATGCAACCTATGTATGAATGTAACTATATGCTGAGATGATGATGTCTACTTGGTCAAAAGTGAACAAGTTCTCCAAGATAAACATAAATCAAATCCCACTAATTCAAATCATACAATAAAAACAAGTAAACTTGTAAGAAGATAGCTCATGAAAGCAGGGAACATAGAATCAAGCATTGAACCCTTACTGGTAGTGTATGTACACTCTAATCTCTCAAGTGTATAGGGTAGTCCACTCTAGTCTTCTCTAGTCATGCTTTCTAAAACTGTGTTCTTCATCTAACTAATTAACAATTATTTAATGCACCAATGCAAACATCATGAGGTCTTTTCAAGGTTGTAATGGGGCTAAGGTAAGGGTGAAGATATATGTATGGCTAAGTGAGCTATAAATTGGATCTTTGATTAACCTAAGCTCTCACCTATTCATTATGTAATTCTAAAATCATGCTTAGCTACCCAAAATTCTCACTTTTGCATTACATACTCATGCATCAACTTTTCTTTAATTTTATCACATATGCATTGATCTTTTATAAAATTTAACATTGGGGTAATTTTGTCCCCTTATTCACTTACTTACTTATTTAATTGAATATTTTTGGTTTTTTTCTCTTTTTTTTTATGAAATATAAAAGTAAACATAACATATCAATGCACATAGATTTTTAATTTTTCTGGTCTCACATGAGTAGGTATCCAAATTCCCAATATTTGGTCAATGAAACACAGTACCATTTCATCAACCCAAGTTCCCACAGTTCTCCACACTTAATTTATACACAATCTCTAACTTAAGCTAACCAAGGATTCATTTGGGGTAATTAATTATTTTTCTACTTAAGGCTGGTGATATGGTAAAATATAGAACAAACGGGGATTAAAAGGCTCAAGGTGGCTAACAAAGGTGATTGAAAGGGTAGGCTATTTAGGATGAGTGGGCTTATAACAAATGATGGCCTCAATCATATGCAAGCATGTGAATACACTAAACAATGGACATATAGAATGGAACAAAATATAAATTACAGTCATAGAGAAGAAAATACACAAGAATAAAATATTATGGTTAAATAATGTAACCATATAATTAAGCTCAAAACTTACGGGTTGTGTATTCTTAGCTATAATTCATGTTCTAAATACAGCTTCAAACAAGTTTAACATAGAATTTTAATTTGAATTAGTGAAACTTTTCAAAAATAGGGTCTTAAAAAGAAACTTATTATTATTATTTTTCAACTAAGTAGAACATGCATGCAAACACTTATTACTATGCAATCTATCCTATATGACAAAAGAAAAAGTCAAATTGTTGGTGTTAAGAGAGAAAAGTTACCTCCGGAAGTCAGGTATTAACCGATCAAACTCCCCACACTTAAAGCTTGGCATCGTCCTCGGTGCCATCAATCAGGAACAAAGGGGGGCTAGTAACAGCATCTCCACAGTCGGGGTCGTTATGGCTCCCAGTGCTGGTAGGTGAAGTGGACTCCGGAGTTTCTGGATCTTCTTCAGGTGGGTGGTTGCCAACAATCAGCACCTTGAGGTATGTAAGTCGGCGCTTGTTACAGCGCTCCATTTGCTTTGCCTGCCGGTCTAGCCGGTCCAACCTCTGAAGTATCTAAAGGGGTAGCTGATTTGTTGAAGGTGCTTGTGCTTTTCGTTCCTTTCCTTGCCGGTGGCTTGTCAGAGGCTCTCTTTGTACCCTTCCTGGTGGCTATCCTAAAAAGGGAGAGGAGAAAGGGACATGAATTCAAAGGGATAGAGCAAGGAAGAGGACAGTACGAGTGATAATCATGTCAAGTTAAAGAAGAATGTCGTTAACACATGGTCGCGACTCCATGTAATTAGGACATCAATGGAAATATAGCATGGTAAATTGAGGCAATTAAATGCAAAATATTTATTGGCATGCCGGCAAAGGCATGAGTAGCATAGATCAAGCATTAAAGGCCAAAATATATTATCACTCGTAACAAACTAGCAATAATGTTTGTATTGACAATTATATTTAATTAATAAAATATTGGAATGATTTTGTGAAAAACAGGCAGTAGTGTAGAAGAATAGAACAATTAAGAATTTGCAGTGTCATACGGGCTTTTCACAAACACTTGGTATGCATGTAAAATATGTTAAGAAAAGTATGAAATCCAACATGCATGCAATCCAAAAATTAATATTAATTGTCAGATCACTCTTGATGATATCCACAAACTCAAGTATAATAATTTAAGACCCAAATAAAGTTCCAACACCAATATAAAAATTAATGCATGAAGAAAAAGAAAATAATGGAAAAGAAACCAGAAATAACTAAGCATGAAAGAGAAAAATTTTTTAAGAAAGAAAAGTAATTAAATGCACTAAGAAGAATGAAGGAAGAAAGGAGAAGGGAATGAGAAGTCGGGACGCGACGCACGCGTGCGCATGAGAACTGTATTCACCATGTGACGCGTATGCGTCGCCCACGCGTACGCGTGGGTGGTCTTGGAAGCAAAAGCACGCGCACGTGTCAGGGACGCGTACGCGTGGATGACCTTATGCCTCTAGCACAGTTCCAGCGTGGGGCAGCACAACTTTCTGTCCAACATGCTATTTACGCCGATTTTCCTATCCACGCATGCGCGTGCTTGATGCGTACCGTGGCTTTCCCTTGTGGCAAATGACGCGCACGCGTTATAGACGCGTAAGCGTGGGTCGAATTCTGCGCAGAGCACACCAACCACACAATTCCATCACAACTTTCTGTTCATTAGATAGGGGAGCGAAATTGCAATTGACGCCCACGCGTGGCCTACGCGAACGCGTGGTTTGCCCCCCTTTTTTTGTTTTTTTGTTATGCAGAATTCAAAAATGCAGAATGCAAGTGAATATGCATAATTGAACACTAATGAAAATAAAATAAAATAAGACTAAGAATGAAAAGGAACGATTATACCATGGTGGGTTGTCTCCCACCTAGCACTTTTAGTTAAAGTCCTTAAGTTGGACATTTGGTGAGCTCCTTGTCATGGTGGCTTGTACTTGAACTCATCCTGGAATCTCCACCAATGTTTGCAATTCCAATAGCCTCCGGGATCCCAAATTAGGCGCAAAGAGCCTTCAAGCAAGATTAAGCAAGTGACAAGGCCCTAGGAGTGTTGATTGCTAGACTGAATTATGGGGTCCCAAACCTTGCTTTTGCACCCGTTTTCTTGTTGATCATCAATGTTTCACCTAGGTGACAAGAAATTGAAATTCTCACTAAGGCATCCAAACATCTTCCTAGACCCATTCATTCGAGCTCTACACCAACACTTGTACTCCAGTGTGGAATGTGGAACCTTATTGAACCTTGCATCACAATTCTTACCACTAACCATCTCCCTCTTACTCTTATAGCCACAAAGAGCTCTAAGTTGCCCATCCGTCTCAAGCAAAGCATATTCAAGTGGGCTAATTAAGCTTAGAGATAAAAGATTTACCCACTTGAATGAAGGAATGGATGATGATGGCTTTGGGGGAGAGGTCTCCAACAACTTTGGCAAGGTGATTTCCAACTCCATTCCCTTGGGCTCTTCCTTAACAACTTCCACCTCTTTGCAAGTTTCTTCAATTTCAACCTCTTCCTCTCGATAGCTTTCTTCCAATTCAATCTCTTCTTCATTACTTACTAATGGCATGGGAGGTTATGCTTCTTCTTTTTTAATCCCCATCTCTTGATCAACCGCTGCCAAGTCTTCAACCACTTCTTCCTGTTCAATAATTACTGCTTTGTCCAGTTATTTTAGTATAAAATCGTACTCCTCCTTAATGATTTCCTTTCCATGATAACTCCTTTCAACTATTCCTTCATCTTCAAGGGTCTCTCTGATGACAAGTCATCTTAGCCTATTTTAACTAGTCTTTTTCTTTTGTTTTCATTAGAATTATGCACTTTCTTGAGCTACAAGCAAGCCAATTAGGTAGATTTTCATGTTTCCTTTGATTGAATCAACCATGTATGAATTCATGCTATTTCATGAGGTTTTATACTATAATTGTCACATATTATGAAAGAATGAATATCTCATGATTTTAAGCATAGCTTTGATGTGTTTGGTTGATTAATGATAGGTGAAGAAAGCTTGGAGAAAGGTTGAAGCAAGAAGGAATAGCTAGGAGTAAAGAGAAGACAATGGAATAAGTGAAATTGAACCAGGAAGCAAAAAGCTGGACCTAAAGTTAGCCTCAAACTTTTGCACAAACTTTTGGGTGAAAAGTTAGCCCCAACGTTAGCCCCTAACTTTTGGGCTAACGTTGGAACTTGAAAATCACTCCCTGGGTACCAAAAGTTTGCGCCAACGTTAGCCCCTAACTTTGAGGCTAACGTTGGCACATGAAAATCACCCCTGGGCACCAAAAGTTTGCGCCAACGTTAGCCCCTAACTTTGAGGCTAACGTTGGCATGAGAAAAACACTCCCTGGGCACCAAAAGTTTGCGCCAACGTTAGCCCCTAACTTTGAGGCTAACGTTGGCACATGAAAACTACAAGGGGAGGAGCAAAAGTTTGCGCCAACGTTAGCCCCTAACTTTGAGGCTAACGTTGGCGCCACAAGTGCACTAAGGAAGGCCAACGTTGGAGCAAAAGTTAGACCCCTAACTTTTGCCCCAACGTGGATAGCAGCAAATTATGTTGGCTAATATGAAAAGTTGGACCAAAAGTTAGACCCTAACTTTTGCTCCAACTTTTGGTCCAACTTTTGCAAAACTCCAACCCGGTTCATTTGGTTCACTTTGGTTCTTCTCCAAACTCCAAGAGCAATCAACCAAGGCCTCTTTCAACCCAATTCCACCTAGAGCAAAGGCCCAACTCAAGGCTTGAAGATCATTTGAAGAAAGCGTATAAATAGGATAG
Organism: Arachis hypogaea; assembly: GCF_003086295.3. Lineage (NCBI taxonomy): Eukaryota > Viridiplantae > Streptophyta > Magnoliopsida > Fabales > Fabaceae > Arachis > Arachis hypogaea. The sequence continues at coordinate 55,690,004 of NC_092052.1, forward strand.
AATTCAAGTTCTTCGGAGAGCTTTCCTTTGGGGCTTTCCTTTTGAATTTTCATAATAGTTTTCGGAGAGCTTTGGATATTGAGTGATCTTTAATTTCTTAGTCTTGGGGAAGGAGAATTCACTTCTCTTCCTCTTAGTTTTATTGCTTTCAATTTCATTTACAATTGTCTTGGATCTTGGGTTGGAGAATTGAAGAAATTCTGTTTCAATCTCATCCTTGGATCTCTCTGCTTTATTTACTGCTTGATTGAGTTTAATTTCTGTTAATTGCTCTTCATCTACTTTCCTTGCAATTTACAATTCCCTTGCAATTGTTCTTGTTGGATCTAGGAAGGCATTGAGATCTAGAGTCGGTTTTCTAGTCTCTGGGTCCTGAGATCTAAACTTTCAATTTCTAATTCTCTGTTTACTGTTTTCATGTTCATTTACTTTTCTGCTTCAAGATCCGATCTAACCCAAACCCTCTTCTACTTCTCTGCTTGATGCAAATTTACTTTTCCTTGTTTAATTTCTGCAAATCCAATCCCCAATTCCCTTTACAATTCCAGCCGTTTACATTTCTTGCACTTTAAGATTCTGCAATTTACATTTCTTGCATTCTAAGTTTCTGCCATTTAATTTCTTGTTCTTTAAGATTCATCACTTTAATTCCCTGCTCTCTTTAATTCCATGCAATTTAATTTCTGAAAATCACAAAACATTCAACCAAATCTTGATTCGCTTGACTAAATTAACCACTAAGCTAAAATTGCTCAATCCTTCAATCCCTGTGGGATCGACCTCACTCCCGTGAGTTTTTATTACTTGACGCGACCCGATACACTTGCCGGTTAGATTTGTGTGTTTTGGGAGAAATTCACTTTTCCACCAAAATACTCATCATGTTTTTGGCGCCGTTGCCGGGGATTGAATAGATTGACAATGATTAAGTGAGGTGGTGATCTAGATCAAGCACTTTTATTTTCTGTTTCTTTAATTTTCAATTAACCCACTAACTGTTTGAATTTTTGCCTGAGATAACTGAAACTTCGCTTTAGCCACAAAGTGAAGTTTTCCTAGAAATTTCTGGCTCTATGCAATGCTCTTGCTTACACAAGAGAAGCAATCTCTGCACTAATCTCCCAAGTCCATCAACTGTTTGATACTTTGTGTCAACTAATCCTCTGACTACATTCTGGCATGAGAATATCCAATTTTCATTTGGATTGTTTGTGATTTTGCAGGTCATGGAGGAAAGGAATCCTACAGCAAGAGGAGAAAAACTGAGGCATTATGATTTCCAGCCTCCATAATCAAAGAGCAAGATGTCAAGCTAGTGACAATAAAAGAGCGCTTGTTGGGAGGCAACCCAACCTGAGGTAGTTATCTTTTCATATCTATTTCAATAAAAAGGTTAATTAGTTTTATCTATATTGCAAGAAGCTAAGTTTGGTGTTACACACCAAAACAATCTAAGGGAGAATGAAGGATTCTAAGTTTGGTGTTCCACCAAAATCCCATCATAAAACACATTCTCACTTTCTGCATAATGCTGGCTTCAAGCATGTTGGATGAACTAGCTAACTATTCTGCTGTTTCCTAGTTTTCAGTTTTATTGCTTTTGAAAAAGAAGAAGAAAAGAAAAAAAAAATTTTCACACATGGTTAATTTGATGCATGAAAACCATTGGCAAGGTACTAAGTTTGGTGTTCCCACACCAAAGTAAGTTCAAAAAGCCCGCAAATAAATCATGAAAATTAACCATTGTTTCCAAGTGCTTGGGGAACAAGCAACTTTCAATATCACTGCAGAGTATCATACAAGCTTTTGGAGATGTTTAGCATCATCAATCAAAGAGGTGAAAGATGAACATGAAGGTCAGCAATGATAATGATGAGAAGAAGGAAAGCAAGTAAACTTCAACAGGTTGTATTGTTAAGTGATTGTTTTACATCAAATATTGCTGTAATTGAAAGTTGGATTGTATCCTTGTCTGCCCTGCTTGTCTGCATAGTATAGTTTTTTTTTACCCCTGCCTGCCTGCATAGCATAGTCTTTCTTTATAATTCAATAAGCAAGATGCTTGATCATTCACAACATTCTTATCTTCAAAACTTGTTTGCACTCAATTTTCAAGAAATGCATCACATGAAAGTTCTTTGAAAAGAAGGATTGAGGAATCAATCAGTTTTGAGGCAAGCAAAAGATTGGAAGAAGTGGTGGTTCTAGTTGTATGATTTTGTATTGAGGTTGCATGCTTGTGAAAACTTGCATGGGAGCTCATAGGCAGGACATGAAGTTCAAAGAAGTAGTGTGGAGATTCTCAAAAATCTATTGATCCAAGAAGCAGCAAACAAAACAAAAGAAAGAAAAGAAAATACAAAAACAAAAAGAATATGGCCCAAGGCTCTGAGCATCAATTACTAGGCAGAAGAAGAAAAAAAAGAAACAAAACTCAAAGAGTTGTTAGCCTAGTAAATGCTTGTGGTTGAGTTGTGTCAAAGAAAGAGGCTTGAGCAAGTAAATCCTTGGGGTGCTTTAACACCTAATACCTTAAAACCAACTGGTTTAGGAGTATTGCTTGAAAGTTTATCTAAAGAGCCGCTTTGAGACATGATACTTAGAGTCGAGGCCAAAACACAGAAACTATAAGCTGCTTCAAGGTGATTACATATAAAGAGATCTCTACGATACCGTTTGGATGAAAATCCTAAGACCTAAGACTCCCAATATGTGAGGACTAGTGAGCACTGAAGCCCTTGCATGAGCATATGATTTGGAGTTCACCCCACTGATACTTGATCACTTCACTCAATGCACTTTACAAGTGTTCCTCAATCCATCTTAATTGAAAGAATCTCTGAGCATAATTCATTTCTTGCTTGAGGACAAGCAAGCTTTAAGTTTGGTGTTGTGATGACAAGTCATCTTAGCCTATTTTAACTATTCTTTTTCTTTTGTTTTCATTAGAATTATGCACTTTCTTGAGCTACAAGCAAGCCAATTAGGTAGATTTTCATGTTTCCTTTGATTGAATTAACCATGTATGAATTCATGCTATTTCATGAGGTTTTATACTATAATTGTCACATATTATGAAAGAATGAATATCTCATGATTTTAAGCATAGCTTTGATGTGTTTGGTTGATTAATGATAGGTGAAGAAAGCTTGGAGAAAGGTTGAAGCAAGAAGGAATAGCTAGGAGTAAAGAGAAGACAATGGAATAAGTGAAATTGAACCAGGAAGCAAAAAGCTGGACCTAAAGTTAGCCTCAAACTTTTGCACAAACTTTTGGGTGAAAAGTTAGCCCCAACGTTAGCCCTTAACTTTTGGGCTAACGTTGGAACTTGAAAATCACTCCCTGGGTACCAAAAGTTTGCGCCAACGTTAGCCCCTAACTTTGAGGCTAACGTTGGCACATGAAAATCACCCCTGGGCACCAAAAGTTTGCGCCAACGTTAGCCCCTAACTTTGAGGCTAACGTTGGCATGAGAAAAACACTCCCTGGGCACCAAAAGTTTGCGCCAACGTTAGCCCCTAACTTTGAGGCTAACGTTGGCACATGAAAACTACAAGGGGAGGAGCAAAAGTTTGCGCCAACGTTAGCCCCTAACTTTGAGGCTAACGTTGGCGCCACAAGTGCACTAATGAAGGCCAACGTTGGAGTAAAAGTTAGACCCCTAACTTTTGCCCCAACGTGGATAGCAGCAAATTATATTGGCTGATATGAAAAGTTGGACCAAAAGTTAGACCCTAACTTTTGCTCCAACTTTTGGTCCAACTTTTGCAAAACTCCAACCCGGTTCATTTGGTTCACTTTGGTTCTTCTCCAAACTCCAAGAGCAATCAACCAAGGCCTCTTTCAACCCAATTCCACCTAGAGCAAAGGCCCAACTCAAGGCTTGAAGATCATTTGAAGAAAGTGTATAAATAGGATAGAATTCAAGTTCTTCGGAGAGCTTTCCTTTGGAGCTTTCCTTTTGAATTTTCATAATAGTTTTCGGAGAGCTTTGGATATTGAGTGATCTTTAATTTCTTAGTCTTGGGGAAGGAGAATTCACTTCTCTTCCTCTTAGTTTTATTGCTTTCAATTTCATTTACAATTGTCTTGGATCTTGGGTTGGAGAATTGAAGAAATTCTGTTTCAATCTCATCCTTGGATCTCTCTGCTTTATTTACTGCTTGATTGAGTTTAATTTCTGTTAATTGCTCTTCATCTACTTTCCTTGCAATTTACAATTCCCTTGCAATTGTTCTTGTTGGATCTAGGAAGGCATTGAGATCTAGACTCGGTTTTCTAGTCTCTGGGTCCTGAGATCTAAACTTTCAATTTCTAATTCTCTGTTTACTGTTTTCATGTTCATTTACTTTTCTACTTCAAGATCCGATCTAACCCAAACCCTCTTCTACTTCTCTGCTTGATGCAAATTTACTTTTCCTTGTTTAATTTCTGCAAATCCAATCCCCAATTCCCTTTACAATTCCAGCCGTTTACATTTCTTGCACTTTAAGATTCCGCAATTTACATTTCTTGCATTCTAAGTTTCTGCCATTTAATTTCTTGTTCTTTAAGATTCAGCACTTTAATTCCCTGCTCTCTTTAATTCCATGCAATTTAATTTCTGAAAATCACAAAACATTCAACCAAATCTTGATTCGCTTGACTAAATTAACCACTAAGCTAAAATTGCTCAATCCTTCAATCCCTGTGGGATCGACCTCACTCCCGTGAGTTTTTATTACTTGACGCGACCCGGTACACTTGCCGATTAGATTTGTGTGTTTTGGGAGAAATTCACTTTTCCACCAAAATACTCATCACTCTCCTACCTTTACCTTTAGGGCCTCCTCTAGCTTCTTGTGAAGTATGAAATCCATTTCGTCCCTAAGACGATCCCTTCTCTCTTGTTCCATGTCACTAGCATAATTGAGATCGTGTTGCTCTTGAGTTGATGGATGTGGGTGTTCTTCCATGGAGGGTGGTGATGGGATGGAGAGATCATTATGTGGCGGTTCAACACTCTCCATCTTTTTCACTTGTTGCTCAAGACACTCATCCGTGGGAATGCTTTGTTCATTGCATGAGCCTCTTGGGCCAAACTTTTGACGGATGGTTGTTTGAAGTCGATCCATTGCTTCCTTGAGACGATCCCTTGACTCTTGTCTAGCTTGAATAACATGATTAGGATCATATGGCTCTTGGGTTGATGGATATGGACATGGTATATATGGAGGTGGTGGTTCTTAGGAGTAATTAGGTTGGAATGGGGTGGATCTATGTACGGCTCATAAGGCTCATAGGGTGGTTGATATGGTGGATAAGGGTTAGGGTCATATGGAGGTGAATAGTGGAAAGGGGCTTGTGAGTGTGGTGGTTCAAAGCTATGTTGAGGAGGTGGTTCATAAGCATATGGTGGGGCTTGTTGGCAACTACAAGGAGGTCCACCATATTCATCATCTTGGTATGCACCCTGGAATGGCTCTTGACCATAGTAATTTGGTGGAGGTTGGTTGTCACGAAAGGATCCACCATAATTATTGTCTTGGTATGCATCATAGGATGGTTGTTGGTTATAGTGCATTGGAGTGGGTTGTTTCCAAGAGGGTTGATCAAATCCTTGTGGCTCCTCCCATCTTTGATTGTTCCAACCTTGATGCTTGTTCTCATTATAGCGCCCATTCCCTACAACAACATTGGAACCAAACTCATAGCGACAGGGGTGAGAATTCATAGTAGCTAATAAAAAATTAAAAACAGAAACTAATAAAAATTAATGAAAATAAACTCCTAAAACTAAAAATACTAACAAAGAAACAAAAATGCAAAATTATTTACAATAACTAATAATAAGGCATACGTTTGCAATTCCCTAGCAACGGTGCCATTTTGACGAATGGATTCCTGCCGGTAAAGAAATTCACAAATAAATTCTCGTTGCAAGTATAGCTTCTAAACCAGCAAAGAATCCTTTCATACAAAAACTTGTTTGTCACTTAAGCAAACCCAATAAAAATAAACCGAAGTATTTAAACCTCGGGTCGTCTCTCAAGGAATTGCAGGGAGGTGTATTTATTATTGGTTATGAGGAAAGTATCTTTTTGGGTTTTTGATAGGTTTGAACAAGGAATATAAATGACAAGAAAGTAAACTAATGATCATGAAAACCCTTGCAAGGTATGAGAACTGGACGTCCTATCCCAGTTATCCTTATCAATTGTGATGAGAATTGTCTATTGCTCCCACTTGGTCAACTTTTAACTGTGAAGGTATGTTAAGTGGATAAATCAATTTGACTTCCCCAGGTCCGAGTCAACTCCTATGGAATGACTAGAGTTAGGAGAATTCAAATCAATCAACAAATTCTAATTTTCAATCAACAAGGAGTTTGATAACTCAAGTGTCTCCAGTTAATCAACCAAAGCCAAAAGGAGAGAAATCTAAATTAAGTTGAAAGCATCAATAATATAAATCTGAAATACCTCAAATTGCATTAAATAAAAAATCAAATTAAACATGAAGTTCATAAATCAAATTGGAAAAGAAAAGAATCAACAAGAAAAATAAATAAACCAAAGTGCTAGAACAAATAAAAGTAGAAGGGAAAAACTAAATTGAAATATGAAAAACTAATCCTAAAATCCTAAAACCTAAGAGAGATGAGAGAGCCTCTCTCTCTAGAAACTACATCTAAACCTAAAATTGTGAATAATGGAAAGTTGTATGAATGTCTCCTTGATTCTCCCACTTTGTAGCCTCTAATCTGTGTTTTCTAGGCCGAGAACTGGGTCAAAAATAGCCCAGAAATCGCTGGGGGCGAATTCTGCTACGCTGGATTTTCTGCAGAACGACGCGTGAACGTGATGCACGCGTGGGCGTCATTTAGCTGTATGGCCATGATGAGCGGATAATTTATACGCTTTTTGGCATTATTTTTAGGTAGTTTTTAATCTGTTTAAGTTATTTTTTATTATATTTTTATTAGTTTTTATTCAAAAATTACATTTCTGGACTTTACTTTGAGTTTGTGTGTTTTTTTGTGATTTCAGGTATTTTCTGGCTGAAATTGAGGGACCTGAGCAAAAATCTGATTCAGAGGCTGAAAAAGGACTGCAGATGCTGTTGGATTCTGACCTCCCTACACTCGAAGTGGATTTTCTGGAGCTACAGAAGTCTAATTGGTGCGTTCTCAATTGCGTTGGAAATTAGACATCCTGGGCTTTTCGGCAATATATAATAGTTCATACTTTACCCGAGATTTGATGGCCCAAACCAGCGTTCCAAGGCAGCATAAAAATTTTGGCGTCAAAACGCCAGAACTGGCATAAAAGCTGGAGTTAAACGCCCAAACTGGCACCAAAGCTGACGTTTAACTCCAAAAAAAGTATCTACATGTAAAAGCTTCAATGTTCAGCCCAAGCACATACCAAGTGGGCCCGGAAGTGGATTTCTGCATCATTTACTCATTTCTGTAAATCCTAGGCTACTAGTTCATTATAAATAGGACCTTTTGCTATTGTATTTTCATCTAGATTTCATCTAGGAATCTTTAGTTCATCTTTTGATCTCTTGATCACGTTTTAGGGGCTGGCCATTCGGCCATGCCTGAACCTTCATTACTTTTGTATTTTCAACGGTGGAGTTTCTACACCCCATAGATTAAGGTGTGGAGCTCTGCTGTTCCTCATGATTAATGCAAAGTACTATTATTTTCTATTCAAATCAAGCCTATTTCTTCTCCAAGATATTCATTCGCACTCAAGAACATGATGAATGTGATGATTATGTGACACTCATCACCATTCTCACCTATGAACGCGTGCTTGATAACCACTTCCGTTCTACATGCAAACAAGCTTGAATGCGTATCTCTTGGGTTTCTAATCTAAGATTAAAACCTTCGTGGTATAGGCTAGAATTATTGGCGGCCATTCCTGAGATCCGGAAAGTCTAAACCTTTTCTGTGGTATTCCGAGTAGGATCTGGGAAGGGATGACTGTGACGAGCTTCAAACTCGCGAGTGTTGGGCGTAGTGACAGGCGCAAAAGGATCAATGGATCCTATTCCAACATGATCAAGAACCAACAGCTGATTAGACGTGCGGTGACAGCACATTTGGACCATTTTCACTGAGAGGACGGGAGGTAGCCATTGACAACGGTGATACCCAACATACAACTTGCCATGGAAAGAAGTATGAATGATTGGATGAAGGCAATAGGAAAGCAGAAGTTAAGAAGGAACAAAGCATCTTCATACGCTTATCTGAAATTCTCACCAATGAATTACATAAGTCTTTCTATCTTATTTCCTGTTTTATTCATATTTTAATTATCTTAAACTTCATAACCATTTGAATCTGCCTGACTGAGATTTACAAGATGACCATAGCTTGCTTCAAGTTGACAATCTCCGTGGGATCGACCCTTACTCACGTAAGCTTTATTACTTGGATGACCCAGTGCACTTGCTGGTTAGTTGTGCAGAGTTATGACAAAGAGTTGAGATTACAATTGTGCGTACCAAGTTGTTGGCGCCATTGAGATCACAATTTCGTGCACTAGGCCATTGTGGTGAATCATATATCATTTCGAAGCCCCGGATGTTAGCTTTCCAATGCAACTAGAACCGCCTCATTTGGACCTCTGTAGCTCAAGTTATGGTCAGTTAAGTACGAAGAGGTCAGGCTGGACAGCTTAGCAATTCCTTCAATTTCTTGTATTCCTTCCACTTTTGCATGCTTCCTTTCCATCCTCTAATCTATTCTTGCCCTATAAACCCTGAAATCACTTAACACACATATCAAGGCATCGAATGGTTATAAGAGAGGATTAATAATTAGAAATTTTATGGCCAAAGAAACATGTTTTCAATCATAGCACAAAATCAGGAAGGAAAATGTAAAACATGCGAATTATATGAATAAATGTGCAAAGACTTTATAAAAACCACTCAATTGAGCATAAGATAAACCATAAAATAGTAGTTTATCAAGGACTATTATGGAATCTTTACACTTGATAAAGCCTTGAAAAAGCATGAAAATAAGGAACATTAATTAAGAAAAAGGGGTTGGAAGAGGAGCAAAAGGCAAAGGCTCTGAGCACCAATGATGGAGAATGTTAAAAGGACAATGTAAGCTCAAAGAGATCCCCAATTATGTGTTTGTGGTGTTTCTGTGTCAAGCAATGCTTGAGACAAAATACTTAGGGTCACGGCTAAGCTCAAAGTGCAAAGCACCCAATGAAAATAAGTAGTGAAAAGAAAGTAAATAAGCTTACTTGAAGGTGATGATTCAAGGAAGGATTCTATAATATAATCTGAGCAGAGGCCTTGAAAAATTATAACCAATTGTGTTGAATTGTGCATAAGTGGAATGGCTAACCAAACTCATTTGGATTACAACCATTCACCCTTGTATTCTATGGTTGGAAAGTTTGATGGTTGAACCATGATTCTTTGCTAGCTTGAGGACAAGCAAGAGTTTAAATTTGGTGTCGTGATGCGTGCGCATCTTACGTGTCTTTCTCCTAGAATTCCAATCAATAAAATAAGAGTTATTTCAACATAAGAAATGCTTTCATGATTAATTGAGAAGTACTGTGAGTTAGTGTGCATTCATTGATTACATGAGAATTTGGAAGAGAATTGGCAAAGAAAAAGGAAGAAGTGACCAACAATCACTTTGAGCAAGAAGAGGAAAAATCGAAGAGCAAAACAAAAAGCTTTCTGTATGCAAACAGAAAGCCCGTTGAATTGAACAGAGAGCCTCATGTACAATGTGGGAAAAGGAGCGTGCCATGCCAAATTAATATGCACTCCTAGGGGCACTAAGGCACTTTATGTGGAACGTGGGAGTATTGGCGTACAATGCCAAAACTGGAGTTGCGCGTACGCACGCATTCGTGCATACACACAAATGGTAAATCTGCTCATCCATGTGTGTGCATGACCCGTGCGTATGAATGACTCTCCATTTAAGCATGGTACATAGAAGACTATACGTAGGACGTGAAGGCTTTAACGTAAGACGTGGCCATTGTGTGTACGCGCGAGGAGAGAATTTTAGGTAAGTGTGCATACGCATAACTGTTGATCTATGTAGGTGATATGAAAATTGATAACACAATTCCACCAGCAAGTATATTGGGTCATAGTCAAGTAATAACTCACTTTGAGTGAGGTCGATCCCATGAGGATTGATGGATTAAGCAAATTTAGTTAATTGGCTACTCTAGTCAAACAAACATTAAATGATTTTTATGTATTCATGGAGTAAATTGACACAAAAGTAAATTGCATAAGAGTAAAGAGCATGAAATTAAATGACTGAATGTAAAAGAAAAAATGTAAAATACTGGAAAAATAAAGAACATAAACTTAAATTTCAAGAAAGTAAGTGCGGAAAAGTAAATAGCAATTAAATTTAAAATTGCATGAATATAAAAGGAGTTGGGGAAATGGATATTGAAAAGAAATTGACAATTCGGAAACTAAGACAAGGAATTAAAGTAATTAAAGTCGGAATTGATAATGGGTAAGATCATTAGGGATTGGAGATGTTTCATTCTTTCTGAATCAATGGGTTTCAACTCCTTCTCAATCACGTGAAGCAGATCTATGGCAGATTGTTAGTAATTGGGTCCCAATCTCTTGGTGACTCAATTTCTTTTAACACAAACAATTGCCAAAATCTTGATCTATTGCTCATGAGAGGAGGTGAAGTGCATTTGCTAATCTCAAGCCACACAACCTCCAAAATTTTAATTCAAAGTGATTATATCTCACGTATCAACTAAGAATGTATCAATCAAGGAAGCTATGAAAGAAGAATCTCAATCTGAATTTCATAACTCCTTTCTCAAGTTCATTACAAAATTCAAGTAGATCCAATCCCTCTCTCGATAGTAATTGGATCTATGAAGTACAGAGACCTTCTCTTAGATAAACAACACTTAAATTGAGAAGCAGAAAGATAGCATTAATTCATTGAAATCAACCAGAGCTCCTCCCCCTAATGAAGTGGGGTTTAGTGACTCATAGCTCTTTTACAAAGAAATTCAAAATTGAAAGTGCAAAAAGCTAGAAATTAAACTAAAACGAAGTACAAGCAAAAGTATAAGAAAGTGCAAAAGTAATGTAGAGTCTAGAGTCCCTTCTAAGTTCAAAGCTCCCCCTATTTATACTAGTTCTCTGCTTCCCAAGTCTTCAATTGATGCTCTTGAATTAGGCTTTTGGACTTGAGTTGGATACACCTTGTGGGAGGGTTGGCGCTACCCAATCCAGTGCTTGGTCTGGCACTCAGTTACTGAGCGTGAAAAACGAGTGCTAGGAGTTTTTCTCCTTTTTGCGTATGCACACTTGCTTGTGCGTGAGCACGCTTGCAAAAATCATCATTGTGCCAGGCCTTGCTCCAGGTGCTCCTTGGCGCTTGCACAATGAGAGTAGGAACGAGCATTGACACAAGCGCCAGGCCTTTGGTTGCTAGGTGCTTGCTAGGCAAGCGTGCATGTGAGCATGAACCTGAGTGCCAGGCCTTTGGTTGCTGGGCGCTTGCTAGGCGAGCGTGCATGTGAGCGTTGAGGTGAGCATTGATTCTTGCATAATGAGCATTGAAGTGATCATTGACGCTTGCACAATGAGCGTTGAGGATGAGCGTGGGAGTGAGTGCTAGGCCTAAATGCTCTTGGGCGCTTGGCAAACAAGCGCTGAGGCGAGCATGCATGAGAGCGCCAGGCCTAGGTTGCTGGTTGCTTGCAAGATGAGCGCCCAAGTGAGCGCTACCCTTGCTTCAGTGCTGGGTGCTTGCAACATGTGCATGGAGGCGAGCGTCCATGAGAGCGCAAGCCTCTGGTTGCTGGACGCTTGGTGTTTGAGCGCCCAAGTGAGCGTTGTTTTTGCTCCTCCAGGGCTCTCTTTCTCCATCTCTGCTTCTCCTGTTACCAGGCAAATAAAGTGTATCAAAGTTTGATAGTTCATGATCTCATGCAGGATTTTCTATCCTATCTCAATGCAATGAAGTTCATTTAATCAAACCAATTCTTTGACACTACTTCATGCATTATATACTCTTATATCTTCATGAAATAAGTATAATTTCTATTCATGTTTGATGCACTAATGCATGCAAAGATAATGTATGTAATTGCTTGCTTATTGCCTAAGAAATGTGTAAAACTAAGTTCTAGACTAGCTAAAATAGCTCATTAAACTAGCTAAGATGCCCATGCATCAATGGGATGGGATGTAGGTTTCACCACGTACAACGCTAAAGGGCAACCAGAGGCAACAATTAAAGGCTTTTAAGACCACGTACCATGTGGGATACTACACGTACAACGTGAGCTATCTAGGGAGCAATTTGAATCAATATCCGGCTCTACGTGCGACATGAGCGCTTCACGTGCCACGTGAAATTTGTTTATCACCTTCTAGGGGCTTAATCTACTCACTAAAAGACCTCTAATTCTTCATCAATTCAAGATTCAACCCAAGCCCACTAATCACAGCATTAATTGAGAATTTGCAAGGAGATAAAAATTAAAAGTTTTGCTGGAGGCAATCATTAATTAGTTAGATTTGATTTTGTTTTAAACTTTATTCTGTTTTAGTTTAAATTTGAATTAAATTAGGGTTAGTATTTAAAGAGAGAAGTCAGACACATTAGGGGACTTCTCTCCTTTGGAAGCTTTTACTTTTGATAATTTAGGATTTCTCTAAAGACATCAGCGACTAATTCTCCTTGGTTAAAGTTAGGAAATCTGTTAATTCCATGGATTAATACATTAGTTTTTCTAACTTTGATTTATGCACTGATTTCTTCTTAAGAAAAGGTTGTCGTTCTTCATCTTAAAGGGTTTGAATGTTGGGAAACAATTCTTCTCTGACTTGAATTCGCTTAACTTCCTGAAAAAGTTGATTAATTGAATTAAGCTTGAAAACCAATTTTCATAACTCTTAAATTTTGAAACTAGACTTGATAAGTGACATAAAATCAACTAGGGGAGATTCTTATAAATTGTGTGGCTTTATAAATCAGCGAACGTTCTTCAACTCTTTTCTTAAGTAATTGACTAAGGGATTAGCGATTAACTAGGTTCAAGAGGAATTGAATCACCAAAAAATTGGGGTTTGATTACTAATGATTTGTCATAGAAGTATCTTTGCATGATCAAGGTGGAAAGTGAAAGGTATTGATCCAAAAGTTTTAACATCTCTAAAACCTTAACTCTTTTAATCATATTACCTTTCAACACTCACTGTTTGCTTTTGTTTAATTATTGTTTCTATTTAATGTAAAGCTTTTTGAAACCCTAACTTGATTGTCTAACTTGAATAATTGGTTGACTATTGCTTGCTTAATCCATTAATCCTGGTGGGATCGACATACACTTACTCCCTGTGAATTTATTACTTCGTACGACTCGAAGCACTTGTCGGTGTTTTGTGATTTGTAAAATCTGCATCAACAGTTGACCACCATTATTATTATTATTATTATTATTATTATTATTATTATTATTGTTTGTTGTTATTTCATAGAATTCTAAACTTTTATTGCGTTGTTTATACTTGAAATTAAAGAGCAACTAGAGTCGAATGAACTATAAAAATAGAATTTATGAGAGGGTTAAAAATTAAACAGACCTTCCCGATTTGTTTCATGTTTCGAAGACAAATAAATAAGAAATTCTTGAATTTGGACAATTTAATTGATTGCCTTTCTTAACTAATACAACTTTGACCAAATATAAAAAGGTTAAAGTCTTGTTCAAAAGATCGTTAAAGAGAGGTAATCATTAAAAACGACCATTAATACTAGAATTAATCATTTTTTAGAGAAATAAATATATTTTCAAATGAGTTTTTTATTCATTTTTTTATAAATATATTTTTTTGATTCTCCATTATACTCAAATCTTTATTCACCTTCATATATAACAATAATTTATATATCTGATAGTGTCAAGTGCTACTGATAGGTGATACTTGATATTGCTGTCATCTGATATTGTGCACTTGCCATAATTTGAAGATTGTATTGTTATTTTTTTGTAAACAATATAAGCGAACAACAGAGTTCCAACTACGTGAAATCATAAGAACCTATTTGGCCATTCTTAGTAATTATCATGATCAAGATGATAGGCTAGATATTTCAGCTTCTGGGAGATTGCACTTGTATGTGGATACAAGGTTTGAGCAGCTGAAAATTACAACAAAACTCAAAGTTTGGCAGGTTAGTTGTGAACACTACAATAATATAGATTATCTTTTAAATTTATATGTATCCAAAAAGAATTAAAATTTGTAAAACAAAACAAATTTTAACATTATTTTAACTATAAAAATATGTTAATAAAAGTTTTGTCAAAAATAGTATTTTTAACATATAAATAGTAAAAAAATTTAAATCTTATTTTGATAAATATTGACAGTCAAAAATAATTTGTTAGAAAAATTTAAGAATATATTTTTTGTGATACTTATTAACTGTCAAAAATATTATTTATTTTGACACTTATTGACCATAAAATATTCTCAACAAAAATTTTTAGCAAAAAATGAGATGAAATTTTGAAACTGAAAAATAAAGTGTGATTTTGAAGATAAAAAATGAATAATATGATCACAAACTGAGAGCAATGTAATGTCAAAATTGACAGAGTTCAACGAAGAAGAGAAATAATGGAGTAAGTTGAAAACAAATGAATGTCAAAATTGAGGAATAATTTTTTACAATCAAATTATTTATAAAAAAATAGAGAATTTGACATTTATAATATTTATCAAAAATATATATTAATTTTTACATTTAATTATGGCTATTAAAAAAATGTGTTAAAATAACTTTTTTTTTACAGTAAAATCATAACTTATTTTTACTAGGTTTGACACCAAAAAATTGTTAATAAATATAACATCATAATTTGCTTATCCATTTGTAGGAAGATTTTAGATGTGTTGAAGAAATACATAGACTGATGTGCCTGGTCAAAAAGACGTCGAAGCCATCTTTAATGGTTGTTTACTACGTTCAATGACAGAAATATTTTGGATTCGCTCAAATCATCTATATTATGCATATGCATGCTTCAGGCTATTTTTATTAGAAAAGTTTAATAAAAATCTGAGTCAGAAGCATTTGCAATTAATAACTTCATCAATTGTTCTGGCTGCCTTTGATGCCTTCTCATGATCGCACTCATGGAGCATCTCATTTGGAACCGGAGCATGAATATTATTAGAAACAATTATACTAATAAGTTATTATTATTAATATTAGAAATAATTATAAAGAACATGATACTATAATTTTTTAAGTGTTTAATTTTAAAGAGTATGACGTGGCTATTTAAGGTCATTGCAGGCATTTATTATAACAATAAAGCTCTGCATCTAAGTTATTTAATCAAGTCTTTTAGATTTATGCACTACTTCTTTTTCTTCTTCTTCTTCTTCTCTTTCGTTACTATCGTCACCACCTCCTCCACCTCTTCTTTCTCTTTCTTTTCTCATTAGAATTTCTTCTCCTCCTTCCTTTTTATCCTTCTTCTCCATCATCATCATCATCATCATGATCATTATCGTTATTGTTATTGTTATCATTATCATTGAATTTTTTTTTGCCATATTGATGACATTTTTGATCCAAAATTGATTTGGATATGTTTTTGTTATAAATTGACCTGGTCTGTGCTTGTTTTCAGACGAGTTTTTTGTGTATCATCATCATTAAGTAATTTTGGTTCATTCAGAATTTAATTTTCGATTCATTCTGGATATAAATAAAGTGCACTTCTAATCATTCAGTTTTGTTTGTGTGCTTGTTTTCAAACGGAATCATTAAGTAATTTCGGTTCATTCCAGATTTAAATAAGGTGCACTTGGTCTGTGCTTGTTTTGAAACGAATTTGTTTGTGTATTGTCATCATTAAGTAATTTCAGTTCATTCGAAATTTAATTTTCAGTTCATTCTGGATGTAAATAAGATGCACTTCTGATCATTATATTTTGAACTGAGTTTATGTAATCATTATATAATTTCGGTTCATTTCTGAGTGAATTAGGTGTATTGGTCTTGTTGTTTTGCACAATTCAAAACTCTTCCTCCTCACCTTCTACTTCTTCTTCTTCTTTTTTATTTTTTTCTTCTTCATCTTCTTTTTCGTGTATACTTTGTTATAATTCTTCTTATTTTACTCTCTTGAGAGGAATAAAACCAAGAAAGAGAGAAGAAAAAGCAAACAAAAAAGAAGAAACAAGAATAAAAAATTTCTCAAAACTCCTCACCATGCTCTTCTTTTTGTCTTGTTCATTTTTCTCCTTCTTGTTTTTCCTTCATATAATTCTTGTTGTTTTACCCTCTTAGCAATAATAAGAACTTGAAAAAATAAACAAATAAGAAGAAACTAATAATGCTACAAAATCACTTGATGAATTTGGATGTGTTTTTATTCATGATTCAATTTTGTTTATGTGCTTGCTTTTGAATACAATCATTAAGTAATTTTGGTTCATTGTGGAATTAAATAAGGTGAACTTGGTCTATACTTATTTTGAAATGAGTTTGTTTGTGTATCGTCACCATTAAGTAATTTTGGTTCATTTGAAATTTAATTTTCGCTTCACTTTGGATGTAAATAAGGTGCACTTCTGATCCATTATTTTGTTTATGTGCTTGTTTTTTGATGCAATCATTAAGTAATTTCAATTCATTCTGGATTTAAATAAGGTGCACTTGGTTTGTGCTTGTTTTGAAATGAGTTTGTTTGTGTATCGTCATCATTAAGTAATTTCGGTTCAATTCAAAATTTAATTTTTGGTTCATTCTGGATATAAATAAGGTGAACTTCTGATCATTATGTTTTCGAACTGAGTTTATGTGCCGCAATCATTTTATAATTATAGTTCATTTCTGAGTGAATTAAGGTGCATTTTGTAAGACCCCGATTTTTTAGAAACTAAATATTATTATTTAATAATTTATTTTATTTATTCGAAAATATACTTTCAGAATTTTTTTTATATTACTTTAGTACTTTCTTATTATTGATTCTAAAAGCTTTAATAATCAAAAAAAATAAAAATAATTTTATATGCTTTAATTTGAATAATTAAAGTTTTAACTTTATTTTATATCTTAAAAAAAATTAACTTAATTATCTCTAATTATTTAGTTAGAGTATTTATTTAAAAATAAACTTGTAAGTTGATAATTAAATAATATTATTATAAATATTAGTACTAAATTAAAATTAGTTTTTAATTATTCTATTATCCTAATTTTATTAAAATTACTAAATTACCCAAAATTTTCAATTTCATACACAGAACCCTAAATTCCAAATTGGAACCTAAAAACCTAACCTTAATTTCAAAATCACACATGTACCCCCACACCCGTCTTCTTCCTCAGTAAGCCATGCTCACCCCCTCCTCGTCACTCACTTAACCATAAACACACACACACCACACAAAAACTGATGCACACTCAGAAATCAGAAAAGGGAGAAGGGAGAATCGAGAGAGGAGAAGGGACGGCGTCATTGTCGCACACGGAGGAAAGAGAGGGGAACATGTCACCACTGTGCGTTATCACCGTCATCAAAGCCAGAGGAGAGAGATACAGCGTTCGTGGCAGAGAGGATGAACGCGAACGCGAGGAAAGGCAGAAATCGTGCGAGAAGGGCAGCGCTACCACTCCGTCACCGCCTAGCCGTTGTTGCCGCCCCACAACTGTCGTTGTCGCGGCTGTGAGGTTGAAGGTCAAATAGAGGGAGAGGAACCGCGAGCGAAGGGTGACGATGGGGTCTCTGTCACTACTGCTACCACCAAGTGTTGCCGTCGCCGCCACCGAAGGCCCTATCATCATCGTCGATACTGCCCGGACCATCGCCGTTCCTGGAAACCACCACTGGAGCCGCTAGCACCATCATACTCCTCCAATTTCGCCCTTGTCCCTGTTCGGTAGGTCGGTTACCGGACGGTTCGGGTTGTGATCCGGGATGAAGGTAGGGGCTCGTCAAGTCGTGGACCGCCGGTCAGCGATACGCGAGGTCCCGAGTACTCCGTGTGGAAAAGGGGGGGTGCCACCTGCAAAGACACTCTGACGCTCTTGTCAGTAAATGTGCAGGTGGAAAGGGTAGTGTTATATGTGACGTACCTTGGGGGAAGAGCAAGTCTTCCCCTTATATACCTGTCAGAGGTGCGCCCGATGAGGACAGGCCCATGTTTCCAGGGACATTGTCCCATAGCTGTACATGAGCTGTCTTGGATACATGTCCGGGTCGGCTGTGGGGCGTGTATCCGGATCGGGTGGATTCCGGTTCGGGCCAACCCGCATGGATTCTGGGCCAGGCCGTAACAGTGCCCCTGATGCGCCAGTGATGGTCGTGAAGGACATCAGTGGCGCGTGATTTCCTCGTTTGTGTGTTGTCGTCTGGTCGGCTGACCGTGGAATGACGTGCCCCCTGCGCGCGTGTCTCTTGGTTGCCAAGGCGACCATTTCGTTGCTTCGTTCTTCGCGCTGAGCATTAAATGCTCATAATGGGTCACAAAAAACTCCGCGCGCAAAGACCTTTTTACCCCTGGCCTTTTTGCGCTTTGTGTATCGGTTTTTAAACAGTTTCTTGTTTCCTTTGCTCCCATTCTTGCTATTCCCCTCTTCTTCTCTCCCTGATATCCAAAGCTTCTTGTTCGAGCGTCTCAGTGCCTCTTCCTTTACTTTCAAGCTCCTGCAGCCAATTCAGGTGACTCTCCATCCCTATCTTCTTGCGCTTTGTTAATTTTTATTGTTGCATGCTTGCTGCTTGTATTCGCTCGTTCCTGCTTGTATTTGCTTTTTTGGGATTTGTTGCCATATTACCATTTGATGCTAGGTAGATGTGTTGGGGGAGGGGTACCATTCTTGGGTAGGTTTCTAGGTCATTTGTGCGATTGGTATAACTTTTAGCCGTATTTGGTCATGATTAAGTGGAAAGGGTATAGTTTCTGGGTTTTTCCCGGACTCCCGACCTCGTAGACTAACGGAATGGTACCCCACTGTAGGTATGCCACGTGTCGTCTCCCGGGCTTCCCCTTCCGCGGCGAGCTATGATCCGTACGCTTGGGTAACCTCGGATGTAAAGGACTCGCCAAACCAGATGGATATGGCGGAGTTGACGGAGTTCCGGCAAGTCGGGTACTTATGCGGGGGAACAGACGAAGAGGCCAATTATGAGACCTCCGTGCCTGCCCCCCATGAGCGGCTGTACGAGATCAATCTTCACTCTCCCCGGATCACCGACTGGATTTGGTTTTACAAAGCCATGTTCACCCAGATCGGGGTTCGCCTTCCGTTTTTCGAGTTCCAAATGTCGCTCTTGAATCGGATATCCGTGTTGCCGTCACAGCTCCATCCGAACAGCTGGGCTTCTATCCGCTGTTTCGAGATGGTTTGCGAGTATCTCGAGCTGCCGGTGTCGGTGGATGTCTTCTTTTCTTCTTCAACCTTACCAACCCTTCCAAACAAGGGAAAGCGAGGAAAGGGTTCCTCTCTTTCCGGTCTGCCCAGGGTAGGAGAATATTTGGTCTGTTCGAGGACTCCTACCATGGGTTTAAAGATAAATTCTTCAAAGTCTGCCCCGTTGAAGGTCGCCACCCCTTTTGGTTGTCTTTAGAGGGGGAACGCCTCATCCCCACTTATTGGAGTTTTGGGGAGGGGTCGAATTCTTTTATTAAGGTGACGTATAAGAGGATGTCCTCGGTAGATAAGAAAATAGCCGATGTGCTATTTGCTCTTTTTGAAAAGAACCCCGTGAATCCCCATCTCCTCATGGGTGAGCAGGAGGCTGCCAGGAGCTATATCCGTGAATCATCTTGTTTTGTATTTGTGTTGTTTATTACTGTTTGTTTTCCGTGATCTAACGACTGATGTGTTTGTCTGTTTGCTGCAGTGGAAATGTCTGCTACAGTAACGGGTCTTGAGAACCTGATGAAGACCTTCTTCGAGGAGAGTGATGAAGAGAAGGCCGAGGAGAAAGACGCCGGAAAGTTGGAGGGGCCTTCCGGGGAGAAGGAGGGTCAGTCTATGCCCTCTCCCCAGGATACCGGCATGTCGGGCAAGAACCCAGAAGGGGCGCAGCTTCTCCCCTTCCCGAGATCGTCGTTGGCGGGCACTCGTCCTCTGCCCATTAGGAAGATGATGATGTGGAACTCATCCACACCCCTAAGAGGCAGAGGGCGTCTGCGAGCCCGGAGGGGACTCTCACCATCATGGAGAGAAATTTCAATGCTACAACCTTTATCGACTTGCAGCTGATCCCTGGGACGGAGGAGCATTTTCATGGAACTAACCTGGCTGGACAGGCGAGATGGATGTACCGGACTTTACTCCGGGGGGCCGTGATAGCTCGAAAGGCTAAGTTCGAGTTGTCGGGAATGCAGGCCCTCCGGAGGAAGCTCGAGTCCTCTGCCAAGGCAAACAATGACTTCAAGGTGCAGGTCGAGCTGCTCCAGAGCCAGTTGTCCGAGATGGGGGAGAAGCTCAAGGCATCTGAGGAAAAGACGACATCTGTCGAGGAGAAATTGAAGGCTTCCGACGAGACAATGGCCCGTTTAGCTGAGCGGGAGATGACCTTGGAGAGCCAGCTGAACGCCGCTCAGGGTCGGGTGGCGGTCTTGGAGAAGGAGTGTGACCAAGCCGTGTCGTCGGCTAAAGCCGCTAAAGTCGAGGTCGAGGAGCTCCGGAAGAAGCTGAAAGCGACCAAAGAGCAAGGGAAGAACGCGATCTCTATGACTGAGGATGCCCTGAAGGCTCAGGTGAAGATCGTGGCTCCCGACTTTGACACGTCGGCCATTGGGGTCTTCAAGATGATTCAAGATGGCAAGATTGTTGACATGCCTAGGAAGTGATCTGTTGTAACTTGGATATTTTGATATAGATTTGTTGAACATTTGTTGCATGTTTTGTAATTTGATACTTCGTAACATTTATGTTAAGTTAGTCGTTTGGCCGAGTGGCCGTTACTATCTTTCGCCTTGCTCGTCGTATTATTTTTGTTACCGCCTTTTCGGGGTGGGCTCATTGCTTGTACCCGTTTTGTCATTTTTACGTTGGTAACGATTCGGACCGATTTGGTCGTGTTGTCGCCGTGTTAATTATGGCTATGGTCCATCTGGCTCCCGGGGTGATCAGTCCCGGGCTGCCGTTTTAGGACGCAATCGTGTGAACGCGTATTGGGAAGCAACATATAAGTAGGAGAATATTTTGACAAGTGGGAATTAATCGTCAGCTAGGCAAGCTTGTTAATATGGCAAGTATTCTATAAGAGTAAATAGATAAAAAGTGACTAAAAATTAACATGTGAACAGAGCAAGCATACATGAGTCCGTTAAGCCTCCTGGTCGGTTTGCCCGAGTCAGGAGTAGAACCTTCTCAGGTTACCTGCATTCCATGTTCTAGGGATTTCTTTGCCGTCAAGTCTCTCGAGCTTGTAGGCACCCTTGCCAAGCACTTCTCTAATTCTGTAGGGACCTTCCCAATTTGCCGCCAGCTTTCCTTCTCCAGCGGTCGGCAGACCGACGTCGTTGCGTCGCAGAACGAGGTCTCTTTCCCCAAAATCCCTCCTGAGGACTTTAGCGTTGTAGCGCAGGGCTATTCTTTATTTCAATGCTGTTTCTGACAAATGGGCCATCTCCCTCGTCTCCTCCACCAGGTCCTTTTCTACCGCTTCGTCCACACCTGCGAGCAGTAGCCGCGGGCTCGGTTCGCCGATTTCGACGGGTATCACGGCGTCGACCCCGTACGTTAGGCGAAAAGGGGTTTCCCCCGTAGCGCTTTGCTCGGTTGTTCGGTAGGACCACAGGACCGAAGCGAGCTCATCAGCCCATGCGCCTTTCTTGTTGTCTAGGCGTTTTTTGAGGCCAAGTAAGATGACCTTGTTTGCAGACTCTACTTGTCCGTTTGTCTGGGGGTGTTCAACTGAGAAAAACTTTTGTTTTACCCCTAGGCCGGTGAGGAACTCCGTGAACTTCTTGTCGGTGAATTGTGTTCCATTATCCGAGATGACGACCTCCGGGATGCCGAACCGGGTTATCACCTGTCTCCACATGAACTTTCTGCAATTAGAGGAAGATATGCTGGCCAGTGGCTCAGCCTCTATCCATTTGGTGTAGTAGTCGATGGCCACTATGAGATATTTGACTTGTCCTGGGCCAACCGGGAAAGGTCCTAGAAGGTCGACTCCCCATTGAGCAAAAGGTCGTGTAGTCGTCAGAAGGCTCAGCTCGGAGGCCGGCGCCTTGTGGAAATTGGCGTTTTGTTGACACTTTACGCACTTTCTAACGAATTCCCTGGAGTCCTTCATCATTGATGGCCAGTAGTATCCATCTCGGATGAGCTTCCTCGCTAGGGCTTTGCCCCCGATGTGGTGGCCACAACATCCCTCGTGGACTTCTCTAAGTACATAGTCCATCTGGTCGGGGTGCAAGCACTTCAATAGGGACTGGCTGAGCCCCTTTCTGAACAGTTGCCCTTGTATGATTGCATATCTGGCCGCCTCCCTTCTCAATGTTTTGGCCGCTTTCTCGTCATCAGGCAACTTGCCGAGTTCCAGGAAGTTTGTGATGGGGTCCAACCACGAGGGGCTTGACTCCGTCAAATGGAGGACGACCGTTGGCTCCTTCACCATGCCTTGTATGAGAGACCGGTTACCCGCTCCTGGCTTCGTGCTTGCTAGTTTGGACAGGAGGTCCGCCCGTGTGTTCCTTTCTCTTGGGACGTGTTGGATCGTGACCTCTTAGAACTGACTTGTCATTTCTTTAACCTTTTCCAAGTATTTTTGCATGAGGGGGTCCCGGGCTTGGTAGCTTCCGTTTACTTGCGAGGTGACGACTTGTGAGTCACTGCATACTTCGACCTTCGTTGCCCCGACTTCCCGAGCTAGTATTAATCCGCTTAAGAGAGCTTCATATTCCGCTTGATTGTTCGACACAGGGAACTCGAACTTGGTCGATTGCTCGTAGATGACTCCTTTCGGGCTTTCTAAGATGACCCCGGCTCCCCCGGACGTTTGGTTGGAGGCCCCGTCCACGTGGAGCCTCCACCGTGTGCCCGTTTCCTCGGGGGATCACCCGTTACCTCAACCAAAAAGTCTGCCATTGCCTGGGCCTTGATTGCGTGCCGGGGCTCATACTGCAAGTCATATTGGGAGAGCTCGATGGCCCAGGTCATCATCCTACCAGCCAAATCAGGTTTTTGGAGTACTTGGCGAATTGCCTGATCCGTCCTCACGACTATACGGTGGCCCTGGAAGTATTGCCTTAACCTTCGGGAGGAAGTTAGGAGTGTCAACGCCAGTTTTTCCAGTTTGCTGTACCTCAGGTCGGTTCCTTGTAGAGCCCTGCTCACGAAGTAGACCGGCTGCTGAGCTTTCCCTTCTTCTCTTACAAGCACTGCTGTAAGCGCTTCTTCTGTTACTGCCAGGTAGAGGTAGAGTGATTCTCCGGCCTTGGGCTTCCCGAGCACCGGAGGTGCTGCTAGGATCTCCTTGAAGTGGTTGAATGCCTCCTCGCACGCTGGGGTCTATTCGAATGCTATTCCCTTTTTCATCAGATTGAAGAAGGGTAGGGCTTTTGCTGCCGATGCACCGAGGAAACGGGATAAAGCCGTCAGTCTTCCCGCCAATCGTTGGACATCTTTGATACAACCCGGGCTCTTCATCTGGAGAATCGCTTGGCACTTCTCGGGGTTGGATTCTACTCCTCTTTTGGTGATCATGAATCCCAGGAACTTTCCGACCTCCATGGCAAAGGCGCACTTGAGCGGGTTAAGCCTCATGCCGTGTTGCCGGAGGGACGCAAATACGCCCCCCAGGTCGCTCAGGAGATTGTCGGGTCGTGTGGTTTTTACGAGGATGTCGTCCACGTAGACTTCCACTGTCTTGCCTATAAGCTCACTGAATATCTTGTTCATCAATCTCTGGTATGTGGCGCCAGTATTTTTCAGACCAAATGGCATTACTTTGTAGCAATAGGTCCCTCCTGGCGTTATGAACGCCGTTTTTTCCTCGTCGGGTCGGTGCATCGGTATCTAGTTGTACCCAGAGTAGGCGTCCATGAAGCTCAGATACCGGTATCCCGCCGCTGCGTCGACGAGTGCGTCAATGTTGGGCAGGGAATAGCAGTCCTTAGGACATGCCTTATTGAGGTCAGAGTAGTTTACACACATTCTCCACCTCCCATTGTGTTTTTTTACCAAAACTACGTTCGACAGCCAGGTCGAGTAGTCCAGTTCCCGGATGAACCCTGCTTCAAGGTGGCTGGCCGCCTGCCTGGCCACCTCCTCTGCCCTTTCCTGTGACATCTTTCTCTTCCTCTGGGCCATTGGCTTGGCTTCTGGTTTGACGGCCAGATGGTGTGACATGAGCTGGGGATCTATCCCTGGCATGTCGGCGGGCGTCCAAGCGAAGATGTCGGCATTGGCTCTGATCATCTCCATCAAAGGCTCCTTTAATTCATGGGGAAGGTTTCTGTTTATGAACGTGAACTTCTCGTCCCCATCACCGACCCTAAATTTTTCCAAATCCCCTTTCGGCTCAGGTCTGGGCTTGTCATCTATCCTGGCGTCCAGGTCGGCGAGGAAGACCCCCGATGCTTCTTTGGACTTTTTCCTGAGAGAGAGGCTGGCGTGGTCGCAGGCGACCGCCGTTTCCAAGTCTCCTCTGATGGATCCTACGGATCCATCATCAGCAAAAAACTTCATCACGAGCAGCTTCGTACTAATAGCTGCCCCCAGGTCGTTGATGGTTTTTCTCCCCAAGATGATGTTGTAAGCTGTGGAATCTCGTAAGATTACAAAATCGTCCATCATCGTCCTTCGCCTCTGCCCTTGCCCCACGGAGGTCGGGAGTGAGATGATTCCATCCGGCTTGATGAAGTGGTCTCCCAACCCTACCACACCGTGCTGGTGGGTCGCCAGATCGGCATCTCGTAGTCCCAGGGCATCAAAAATGTTTCGAAACATGATGTTCGAGTCTGCCCCCGTATCCACCAGGATCCGCTTGACAAGGCCGGTTCCGACCCTGGCCGTGATGACCATGGGGGGACTTTCCGGCACCTCGTCGAACCATTGGTCTTCGGGGCCAAAGGAGATGGATGGGAGTCCCCGGGAACTTTTGGCAGACGAGGAGGAGACCGCGAGGACCTTAGCATCTTTTTTCTGTGCCGATTTCGATCTTGGGGCGGAGTTCCTCGCTGTTACTACGTTCACCACTGTGAGACCGTGGTCGTCCCCCTCTGGTTCTTGGCGTCGTCTTGTCGCCCGGGACCTGTTTTCGCTTTCCTGATCCCGATTGCGTCTCCTCAGCTCCCTTATAAGATGGGAGAAGTCGGCAAGTTTTCCATCCCTGATTGCCTGCTCCAGGGCGTCTTTCAGGTCGAAGCAGTCTTGGGTTTTGTGCCCGTATCCCTTGTGATATTTGCAGTAGAGGCTCTTGTTTCCCCCCGTCTTGTCCTTCAGAGGTCGGGGTTTCGACAGTATCCCCTTCTTCGCTATCTGTTGGTAGACTTCCGTGATCGGTGCCGCGAGGGGGGTGTAATTGGTGAATTTCCCGACTCGAGGGAATGGCTTTGGCACTTTACTTGGGCCGCCGTCCCTAGCGTGTTCTTTTGGTCTTTCTCTGCTTTCGTAGTGCCGGGTTTGGTTGTAGGCGGGCTGCCATTTATTTTTGCAGCCACGACCCGGCTTACTTCCTCGTCGTTGATATACTCCTTAGCCACGCACTGGATCTTCTGCATTGTCCAGACGGAATTTATGGTAAGGTGCTTCCTGAAGTCCTCATTCAGGAGCCCATTCGTCAAACACAAACTCGCCACCGAGTCCGTCAAACCGTCAATTTCCAGGCACTCGTCGTTGAAACGATCCAAGTATTTCCTGGTCGGCTCCCCGGCTCTTTGGGTCACCCCTAGCAAATTGATCGGGTGCTTGGCTTTCACGATCCTGGTTGTGAACTGAGCCAGGAAAGCATGGCTGATGTCGGAGAATTGGGTCACCGAGCCCTGTGGGAGGTCATTGAACCACCGTATTGCGGGTCCCGCCAGGTGACCGGGAAGGTGCGACACCTTACCTCATCTCCTACTCCTTCTAAGTTCATCCTGGCCTCGAAGGCCGTTAGATGCTCCAGGGGGTCCTGCGTTCCATCATACCTCATGTCCGTTGGCTTGTCAAAATGTTTTGCCAGCCGGACCTCGAGTATGGAGCGGTGGAATAGGGTGGCCCCTATTATCACGGGTCCCCGGGTATTCGTTCTCCCATCGTCGTTCTCCCGACGGGCGTCTTCGTCCCCCCGGTTCGTCGTACGCCGCCTTTCACGTCTGGCGTAAATGACAGGGTCATGACGTCTTCTCGCGTGCCCTCTCTCCCCGGTGCTCTCTGACTCGACCTGGGGGCTAGGCGTGCACCGGGAACGGCTCCTGGAGCGAGATCGAGAGTGACTCTGTTCTGGGGTGCGCTGGTCGCGTTCTCTGTCCGCTAACCGGCGCTCTAAGTCTTGCATTTTATGGCGCAGCTCTTGCATTATTCTGGCGTGGTTGTCTCCGGTTCCTCCAAAGGGGCGTCTCTCATGTGATTGGGTTGCGTCTCTTGGGGGCGATCTCGGATGTTGTCGGGTTTCCGTCCCGGCGGTGTCGCCTCCGGGTACGGCCTCGCGGCTTGCCTCTATTTCGACTAGCACGAAGTCCATGGACGAGTCCCCACAGACGGCACCAATGTTCGGTAGGTCGGTTACCGGACGGTTCGGGTTGTGATCCGGGATGAAGGTAGGGGCTCGTCAAGTCGTGGACCACCGGTCAGCGATACGCGAGGTCCCGAGTACTCCGTGTGGAGAAAGGGGGGGTGCCACCTGCAAAGACACTCCGACGCTCTTGTCAGTAAATGTGCAGGTGGAAAGGGTAGTGTTATATGTGACGTACCTTGGGGAAAGAGCAAGTCTTCCCCTTATATACCTGTCAGAGGTGGGCCCGATGAGGACAGACCCATGTTTCCAGGGACGTTGTCCCATAGCTGTACATGAGCTGTCTTGGATGCGTGTCCGGGTCGGCTGTGGGGCGTGTATCCAGATCGGGTGGCTTCCGGGTCGGGCCGACCCGCAGGGATTCTGGGCCAGGCCGTAACAGTCCCATTAGGGCTTGCCGCTGCAGTTTCTGTTTTGGGGTGAGCTGCCACCAAGAGCGCCACTCTCCGTCTGATTCCAATTCCGTAATTCATAAATCTATAACTCTTTACCTTTAATTCTGCTATATTTTGTTTACCTCTGCATTCTTATTTTAATTTCATTAGTAAGCATCTTTGTTTTAGTATCACTAAGTTCTGTTGGAAATTCTCGCTGCTGCGAGCATAATCAGAGTTGATGCCATTACCGCCGCTCCAAATTGTATGGGAGTTGCCGCTGTTGCTGTGAGTTCAGAATAAGTGGAACTGTCGCATTTAATCCCTAAGTTCGATTAATTGAAGTAGGGGGTTCGTTTTAAAATTAAAAGTTTTAATTTAAGAATGCCAAAAGGCTTATTGAATAATTGCAAATAATTTATAAGTGTTTATTATTACTAATTGATGAGGATTGGCTGAATTGTGGTTGTGAATGGTGTTTAATTAGTGTTGATTGTTAAACAGAAATATGAATTAAGTTTGGATTGAGGCTGTGATTGTTGTTGAAATTTCTAATCATGTTAATTTCTTGGTTTAGTTGTTGATTTGAGATTTATTTGATAATAGTGAGCATTGTTGCAAGCTAGTTTGGGAATTGTTGTTTATTAAATATGCTAATTTGATTTGGGTATTGTTGTGTTGAATGTTGAAGTGAACTGTTGGTTACTAAACTGAGTTAAAATAGGTTGACTATTGAGAATTATGCTGTATTGATGTTGGTGGAATCAGACTAGTGAATTTTTGAGAAAATGGAAGAGTCGTAAAGGTGGTGAAGTTGAATTTTAAATGGAGGTTCTGTCCGAGTTTCTGTAAAAACATACAAAAAGTGATTTTGATTTGAAAACCCGACTTATAAGCTTATTTTGAGAAATAATTCTATTGTTAGAAAAGAATTTGGTTTATGTATTTACATATATCGAGAAAAGGGTGTTGTATTGAAAAGTTTGATTTATACATCTAAAGTAAGGAATGACTTGGGTTAAAATCATTGAAAAGAGTTTGAGAAAATGTTGGTTTGATTTATTGGTAATGAGTGGAGAGTTAACAATGATTTTGATATTAAACCTGGTTAGCTTTCAGATTTACAAATGTTTTGATAATTGATATGGTTTGTTGGATTTATCAATGATTTTTGAAATTTGAAAATGGTTTGATAGAGACCCTAGAAGGGAGGCATAGTCCGAATTTTAGAAGAAATGCTGTCGAAATTTTTATAAAACTCCAAGACTTTGTTTAAGGCATTATTTAAAAGAAAATCTTATTTATGAATATTATTTGATTTTGATTTATGGAAAGAGTCTTGTTTTCAATTCGATTTATTAAGAAAAGTATAACATTTTAAATTCAATCTTTTGAGAAGAGGTTTTGTTTTAAGTTATGATATGAATTCGGTTTGTTAAGAAAAAGGAAAGAAAGAGAAAAGAGAACACGACACATGTGATTATGAAATGATTAAAAGGTCACAAGAGGGTGACAGAAAGTAAATAGTTATGGTGCCGATGGCTTTATATGTGAATGATTGTGCGGGGACGCCCGTGTATATAGAATGGCTTCCAGGAGAAAGGGTCACATGCTTCAGCTGGAGAATCAGCGCCTGCAAGTACTTGCAGAGGTCATGTTTGGCCTACTTCAGCTGGAGAATCAGCACCTGCAAGAAGTAGAAACTTGCGAGTCGGATTGCGTTGGGTGCGGGTCGAAACTGACAAATGAGCTCATTACCTGCGCTAGGAATAGATATGCATCATATTGTTTGCGCATTAGTATTTGGCTGTGTTTTGCTTGTTGTATTTCTCTGTGATTGTGCTGGTTGTCTTATCTGCCTTGTCTGTGTGTTCAATTGGGTCTCTTGTGCTATTAGTTATGTATTAATGTGATTAAGAATTAATGATGTGAGTGAGATTTGTTTTAAGTTCAGAAATTTTAAAGAAAACAATTATTTGTCTAAAGTAAAATCAAAAAGTGTTTTCGAAGGTTGATGAAAATAATTTTATTGAGTAAAGTTAATTATTTGCAATTTGATTAATTACTTTTGTGGAATTTACTTTTCCTACTGAGAATTTGCGAGGACGATGTTTTCACCCTCCTACAGATCTTCTTTTTAGCAGCAGGTTTAGGAGTCCTTGGCATGGAGCCGCGACTGAATGATAGAATTTTAATGTACAAATGTATTTGTATTTCCTGTATTTGGTTTAGTTATAGATTTTATTTTCCCCTCGCCGTTGGTTGTTTTGATTTTTAGAGGGACAGGACTTGTATTTGATGATCTTTAAATATGTCTATGTATATAGAGTTATGTGAATATATACTTCTGTAGTTAAATGATTTAAAATAAAGTCTCCTTTCGATTTCTTGATTAAAATTTCGGTTCGTATTCGCGAAAACTCAATATTAAATAAAGATAATATAAAATATAAAGGTTTAGAGGTAAGTGACGTCTGAACTTTTAGTACGATCATGAGGTGCTAAAAGATACGGTGTTACTGATTTGGACTCGTTGTTTTGCATAATTCAAACCTCTTCTTCCTTATCTTCTATTGCGTCTTCTTTTTCTTTTTCTTTTTTTCTTCTTCATCTTATTTTATTTTGTTATAATTCTTCTTGTTTCACTCTCTTGAGAGGAATAAAATCCAAAAAAAAAAAGGAACAATAAAACAAAGAAAAAGAAGAAACACATAATAATGTAAAATTACCAAGGAGAGGAGGAGGAAAAGAAAAAAAAAACACAGCAACAATAGCAGCAACAAAAAAAATGACGATGAGGAGAAAATACGCGAAGAATAAGAAGAAGAAGGAGGAGGAGAAGGAGGAGGAGGAAGGGAGAGAAACGCAAAGAAAAAGACGACGACGACGATAACGTAAAGCCTCACGCGTGAACTTAAATAACTTTGTTGGAAAAATGACGTGTGCGCGTATAATCATGCTCTTTTTAATTAATGAGGGTGATTTTTGTTGATGTTGAGTCTACTTGATTAAATTTAAATGATAATAATATTTAGATGTATAACAAATCTGTTATTATAAATCAATGCTTATTGTTACATACAAGAATCAAGAGGAGTGATTTTCTGTGAAAGAAATCTCATCCATGATTCTTATTAAAATGCGAGAGATTGCAGAGATATACTTAAAATAAGAAGAACGTAAATCAGTGTTTTATTTTCAAATCGTATAATTTTAAATAAATAAAGATAAACAAGTAAGAAAAAAAAGAATAATTAATAAGACTTACTATGAGATCTCGGAAGTCATAGCATCAAATTATTATTATAGATGAAGGTGGGCAAATAAAAATTTGAATATAATAGAGAACCAAAGAAAATATATTTACAAGAAAGAAATAAATGAGAAAATTATTTAAGGATATATTTGTCTTTTTAAAAAAATATTTAATCCTTCTCTTTAAATATTATAGAAATTAATTTATTTAATAATTTTTGTATTAAAAATCTTTTTTAATAATTAAATCTCTCTAACAGTTGTTTATAATAATTTTTTCAATTTTGTATTTATTATCTTTTTATTTACATTTTATTTTTATTTTTATTATTAGATATAAAATTTTTTATTTGATTTTGTTTAACAGTTTAAAATTTTTTATAGAGATGATTTATAATAAAGTAACAGCTTCTTAATGATCAAACTATTTAAATTTCAAATTTCGTTATGACATTCCTCCAATTAGATTAAAAAAAAATTTTTAAATTGGTCTTCAAATTATTTTGAGTAGTCACTCTAGCTTCTATTTTAGTGATAACTGTTTATAGCTGTTAATTCTTGAATTTTTAAATTGTGAGACATACTGTTTTTTTTTTTTTTTAATTTTTAGTAGTTTGGAATGTGGACTAAAATATTTTCCAAGTTTAGGAACTTATTTATCTCACAATTTAAAGATTTAATGGCTAGTACCTCTTAAAAAAAAAAGAGAAATTAAAGTGGCCAACCAAAAACATTTGCGGAAAATTTTGGAGGTTTAATTCTAAAAACACGTGACTATTAGCAGTAGCACAACGTATTATGAAAGCCTTATGACTTAAAAAAGCTCTTATATGGGAGAGGGCTGTCAAAATAAAATGATTCATGTGTGTTTATGTAATAATTTAAACTTTTTAACATCAATAATCCATGAAACAACACTGTTTTTATCATCGCCTGATTTTGAAGGAAATGTATATAGATAGTTTTAGTTAATTAATTTATTTCCTTATTGAATCCCATAAATTGATTCGTTTGTGTCTTGTCCCATAAATCAATATCACACTGTCGGCAAATTAAAACAAATAATGAACAAATAATTGATAATTGGAATACGTATATTTTTTTTTTAATTAAGGTTCTATATATCCCGTGTAGACTTCGTTTTCGTTCTACGAATTATTGCAATGATTTCAATAATCAAATTTAAGCTGCGTGGTAGTGTATGGGATACTAGCTCTAGTTTGGTATGTAGTCTTTATTTCTAATCAAATTCTTCTTGATTATTGTAGGCTGCTACAGGATCGAGTAAGACTATGTTCCTTTCATGGATAAAATGACATTTCATCCAACAGTGTTGAAACTTGAAACTCATTTGCTCGCTTATACAAATAAAGGTAAGCTACTAACACTGCTCCCGATTTTTTAATACAATAATTTATAATATTTTTTTAATTTTTGTTTACAATAAAAATATTTTTGAAATGGGATAAAAATATTTAATTTCAAATATATATTCTTAAAAAATATTTTATAGATTAAATTTTAATGCGATTTTTTGTAAATATAATTTAAAAAATAGATATTTTTATCCAAAAAATTTGATCATGTTAAGTAAATTTCATGTTGCGATTTTTTTTGTCAATAACCAAGAATACTTATAAAAAATAAAATAAATTTTTGAAATTAACTTTTTATCTAATTTTTTTTGTATGTTCTTTCTAAATAGTTATTCAAATATTTTTATAAAATTTTAAATTAAATGCATAAGCGATTTGATAAATATAAAATTTGTTTGTCACTTATAAAAAATATTTTTTTTGCTATTTATCATTTTTTATAATATTTTAAAAATATTTTTGTTGTTATAAAAAAGAAGAATATTTTTGACAGTGTATTCCAAAATTGAAATTAATTTTGGTAATTTACCCTATAATTTTGATCATCTAAAACATAGTCAGGCTCAAAGTGAGTAAGGTCCAATCCACATAAGAACTCCTTTTACATTTGTCCAACTTTGTAAAGGTCTGATCCAACGACGCCAATTTCGATCCTACGTACTTGAATCAATGAATTAATTCCTATAATCTTTTTCCTATTTCTAGAAGAGTGATCTCAACAACCCTCCAACAAAAGGGACGATCATCTACCATCAAAGATAGAACTATTCCAAAAGGTGGTTACAGACTCTACAATTATAAATACTCAAACTCTCCCAGGTATATTCAGAACTCAATCTATTAAAAACTTACTTAAGGGCTTGTTTGGGTGAGCTTTTAAAAAAAGATCTTTTTTTGAATTATCTTTTTTTAAAAGATCTTATAGAGAAGTAAAAGTAATTTTATATTTGGATATCTCATGTAAAAAGATCTTTTTATCTATCAATTATGTTTGGGTATAACAGTATAAAAGTACTTTTTTGTTCATTTATTACATGAAAAACATCTTTTTTTTTTTAAGGAAAAAAGATCTTTTAAAAAAGGATGTAAATTACAGCTTCTCAAAAATGATCTTTTTTTTTATTTTACTAGTGCTTTAACTTTTACTACTAAAAATTTGCCAAACACGTTAAAAAATAAAAAAAAAAAGATATTTTTTCATTGAAAAAAGATCTTTTTTTAACAAAAAAATGGCGCCTAAAGATGCACTAAATCATTGCTGACTTAAGCACTGAAGTCCCTTGCAGGGACCACTCCCACCTCTTTACGAGGAACTCAGACGACGACACTTTGACACCAGTAGAAGTCAAATATTACCCTAAAAGGAGTCTAAACCTCCCATTTAAACCCAAAATAACTTAATTTCAGATAATCCTAAGAATATTGATGCCGTTGTCGGAGACCTGAAAATCTAAAATCAATAAAAACCCAATAAAAACACCAATTGACATGGATAAAAGAAGTTGTATGTATTGATGTAGTATAATAAAGTGTGTTTGCAAGAATGGTATATTGAATCAGCCAAAAAAACATCAAACAATCTAATGAATGTGTAATTAAAAATGGAGATGTTGAAACTAATCACAAGCCACCAGTAGTTAATAGAAGAAGAAGAAGAAATATGAGAAAGGAATCTAGAAGAGAAGAGAATGGACGAAGCCAGAGAGAAGAAATGCTTTCATAATAAACTCTGCCTCTCATAGCTCCACTTTCCAGCTTAAATCCCCTTGCATTGGTTGTTAGTTTGTTATGGAATTATTATCACGCCACTTGCCCTTCTTTGCATTGTCAGATCTATGTTGCTAATGGTATCATAATCATTCCATAGTTTAAAATGTATCTCGCTGTAAGTTCATGATTAGTGATTTAGAGTGTTTATATATCGTGAAAAGGAATTTATCCACATTATTAAAATTCAAATATCAAATTATATATGAGTGATTTAATTTATGAGTGATTAAATTTATTCACATTATTGAAAAAGAATTTCATAAAAATATCAAATTATATATGAGTGATTAAATTTTATATTTGTTATTTTAAATAGTTATTCAAAAGAAATTAAATAATGATGATTTCATATATAAAATTTGCTTGTCTTTTAAATTCATTTAACAATTTTTTTATTTGACTATTTTAGATCAATTTTAATTAATTTTACTATTTTAAAAACAAAAAAATTAGGCGGATAAATCTATTGGTCTGTCAATCTGCCATAAAGTAGGATGTGATAGTATTTTAAATTCGTTTTATTTTACAGTTGGGTCAGGTAAATTTGTCCCACTTTTAAGCTAGTTTATATTCTTAATAGGTGAGACACACTTTTTCTTTGACACTCCTAAATTTATTTAATATTATTAAATATAAATTGTATAAACAAAATAAAATAATGCAATTATGATAAGTCCACCAAATAGCTACAACTATAAATTTCATAATATTTTTTTGGTGACTAGACAACAAAGAAAAGAAAAAGAAACATAAATAAAGAGAGAGGAATGCCACCTAAAAGGCAGCTACGAACTCCCTAGTAAGCAGAGGTCGAAGCTCATCCCAAGACTCCAACAACTCAGTGGGATGGGTTGTTCCTTGGATTACCTTTGTCATAGTATCTGTAATATGGTTGGCTATTCTCTGGATTACCTTAACATCAGCTCTTAAATATTCCAAGTCAAAATCTCATAAATTTCAGAAATAAAGTCATGATCTGCACTTTGGACGTTAATGAAATAGTTTTAGACTAAGAAAAAAGCTTCCAAACAATTTGTCTCACAAGAAACTAGCCTGTGACATGCCTCCCTAGCCAAAAGCAAACCTCTTCAAATAGCAAAAAGATCATAGCGAAGCACCGTTACTAGCGGCATTATCCCAATACAAACCACAATGCCATCATCCAAGTTTCTAATTACACAGCCAAAGCCAATAGAATCACCATGAATACTAGCAACATTATTAATCTTAAACAACCCGCAAGGAGGAGAAGTGTAATGTGCACGAAAAGAGATTTTGCACAGCTTAACTGGCAAGTGCACCGGGTCATCCAAGTAGAACCTCAGGTGAGTGAGGGTCGATCCCATGAAGATTGTCGGACTGAACAAACAATGGTTTTCAAGTTGGTTTAGTCAGGAAAATCAGAAAAAGGGGTTGGTGGTTGAAACGCATAAAATAGTAAATAGTCAAGTAAATAAAGCAAATAAAGGTTTGGTGTGAAAACAGTTAAGGCTTTGGAGATGTTTATCTTTCCAGATTAAAAGTTCTTACCAACTATTTTAACAATGCATAATTCATTCTATGGCAAACCATAAATGTCTAAACACTAATATCTTAGTGATTTAGCCTCCTCTAACTTTCATTAACTGCCACTCTCATGATTACTTAATTCTGATCAGAGGGTGAAGTTCAAAAACTAGTTTATGGCTACAAAAACCCTAATTACCTAAAGCTAACATGATTTTATGTCACATATCCCAATTAGTTCATGTAATTAGAAATTCAGGAAAAATTTGTTTTCAAGCTGTAGTTCAGGTGAGATAACTCTCTCGAGAATCACAAGAACTCAAGTAGAATAAGGGTCATACTCTCATTCCACCCTGATTCATAAGATTAAGAATGAAAATAATCCTTAGAATTGAATCAATACATTAATTAAAATATAAGAATAATAGTTCTGATCCATAGAAATAAACATAACTCCTAACCTTAACCAAGAGGTTTAGTTGTTCGTGACTTACAGAGAAACTAGGGTTCTGAAAACGTGGGGAAGGAAGAAGATCCCAAACACAAGTGATCTTTTCCCTTTTATACTAACCTAATTTAATACAGAAATAAAATAAAATAATAAATTCTAAACCTAAAAGATATTATTTGCAAATAAAAATTACAAAAAGAAAATAAAATATAACTAATAAATGCTAAATCCACTTGAGAAGCCCATGAGATAGTGCATGTTTGGGCGCCATTATTTTGTTAAAAAAAGATTTTTTTCAATGAAAAAAGATCTTTTTTTTATTTTTTAACGTGTTTGGCAAATTTCTAGTAGTAAAAGTAAAAGCACTAGTAAAATCAAAAAAAGATCTTTTTTGAGAAGCTGTAATTTACATCTTTTTTTAAAAGATCTTTTTTCCTTAAAAAAAAAAGATGTTTTTCATGTAATAAATAAACAAAGAAGTAGTTTTATATTGTTATACCCAAACATAATTGATTGATAAAAATACCTTTTTACATGAGATATCCAAACATAAAATAACTTTTACTTCTCTATAAGATCTTTTAAAAAAAGATAACTCGAAAAAAGATCTTTTCGTAAAAGCTCACCCAAACAAGCTCATAGTGAATTCGGCCTGCTGCTGGCGCTAAATGCCATATTGGGCATTTAATGCCCTAGGAGGAGCAGCAGCATCCAGGCTCTGATCCCTTGCTGGCGCTAAACGCCAGTTGAGCGTTTAGCGCCCAAGGAGGGTGCTACCAGCTTTTTCCTTTTTAGCTTTAAACTCTACCAAATTGCTCCAAATTTCACCTGAAACCATAAAAATACGAAAACAACTCAAAGTAGCATCCAAAGGGATTTTTGCACTAAATTCAAGTTAAACTAAATAAAATCTTTCTAAACACAACTGAAAAATAATAAGAAAAAGGGTATACGATGCTCACGCATCACAACACCAAACTTAAACTATTGCTTGTCCTCAAGCAACCAAAACAATATAGAACTAAGAAGAGAAAATGCCTAAGATTTTGAGTTGTCATTTAAGCTCAGGTCTAGTTACTGAATAGGGCTTATGACACTCAAATTCTGAATAGCTTCGACATCTCATTATCCTTTGAATAATAAAAATATTGATATCCTTCAGAACTAGAACTCGGATGATATTATAGATTCTCTTCTTTAGACTCTAATTGATTCTTGAGCACAGCTCTTTCTTTTCTTTGGTGCTTTGCACCTTGAGCCTAGTCGTGACTCTAAGTCTTTTGTCCTCAAGCTTAACTTGATACAAGAACACCACAAGCACTTAACTGGGAAACTCCTTTGGGTTCAAATCTCTCTTTCTTTTTCTACCAAACAATGGTGCTCAGAGCCTTAGGTATACTCAGCAACAGCAATTGGTCACGACTTTAGGTGCTCAGTCTCAAGGGTTACTTGACACTTTCACACTACAAGCCTATGATTAGGGAAAACCAATCTTTTGAGCTTTAGATAAGTTTTGAGCCTCCTAACCATTGATGCTCAGAGCCTTGGACCTTTTCTTTTGATTTTTATTTTCTTTTCAATTCTTTTTGCTGTTTGTTTTGCTTCAAGAATCAATCTTTTTTCTTAACTGAGAGAATCAATAATACCTTTCTAAGTTCCTATTCCTCAAGAATCAATATTCTCAACTCCAATATCAAATATGCATTGCTAATTCATACATTTAGAATAGAGATAGTGCCACCACATTAAAGTACTAGAACACTCAATATATAACTCAAAAACTCATGCATTTCACTATTTTTTTTCTTTTGATAATTCTTTAAGCTCGGTGCAGAATACATAAGACATCTTTTTAAAATAAATATAAAATACTGAAATAAATAATTAAACTAGAAAGCAAGAAAATTCTAATAGTGATCATGCAAACTTAGAATAGAAAATAGAAAATAGAATGAAAAACTGAAAAACAGAATAAAGAT
Organism: Arachis hypogaea; assembly: GCF_003086295.3. Classification (NCBI taxonomy): domain Eukaryota; kingdom Viridiplantae; phylum Streptophyta; class Magnoliopsida; order Fabales; family Fabaceae; genus Arachis; species Arachis hypogaea. Next base: position 55,727,468 of record NC_092052.1, read on the forward strand.
AAAGGAAGGGAGAATAAAACTCAACTACCTCAGTGATGGTGGCTGCTGCTCCCTCCGGGGAATCCTTTAGAGCATTTAAGCTCCTATATATCACGCCCTTGCCTCCACTGCTCTTCCATCATCTGATGGAGGAGTGTAGCGTGATCCCGATGCTCTAGCCTCAGCTAATCAACTGATGATGTCAGCTTCCTTATAGATGTGGTCAACTGATTCCATTAGTCATAGGGAGGGAAGTACATCCCTTAAGGCATCTCTAAAAGATCCTGTGGAGGTGGTGGAACTGGCTCCTACTGCGGTCTATGCCCAAGCTCTCTAGCGTGCTCCACACCCTTCTTTGTGATTGGTCTCTCAATTCCAATCGAGATATCTCCCTCAATGTGAGCTCCAGCTATTGTAGATAGGCAGTAGAAGAGATGAGAAAAATCCAGTCTCACAGTGGTAGAGGACTTGTCAGCTATCCCGTAGAATTCTTGAGGGATCACCTCTTGCACCTCTACCTCGTTGCCGAGCATAATACAGTGAATCATCATTGTCTGCTCGACTGTAACCTGAGAATGGTTACTTGTTAGAAGGATGGAACATTGGATGAACTCCATCCATCCTCGAGCAACTGGCTTAAGGTCATGCCTACCCAGCTGGTACGACTTGCCTTCAGAATCCCTCCTCCACTAAGCTCCGGGGAGGCAAATGTCCTCAAGGACCTGATCTAAACCGCTGGACAGTATTGACCCTTCGAGTGTATGAATGAGGGTCCTCTCCAGATGGTGGTAACTATAGCGCCATTCTCACACTCTCCGGGCTGAAATCCATGATATGCCCTCTGACCATGGTGCGTCAATTCTTCAGCTCCAGGTTCACGCCTCTGATACGCTTGTATGCCACCCAAGCATTGGCATAGAACTCTCACACCCTCAATAATCCAACCTCAGTCATGGGGTCGGCCATAACTTCCCAGTCTCGTCAAAGAATCTAGTACAGGATCTCTGGGTACTCATCATACTTCAGATCGAAGCGGACCTCGGGAATCACCTTTTTCTTATGCACCACATCATAAAAGTAGTCCTTATGTGTCTTGGAAAAAAATCGGGTGAGGTCCCTGATAAACCCATATTTTATGATATATTCTGTGCCTAATTTGAGTGATTTATTCAATCTTTCACCCACTTATTCATATTAATTGCATGGTTTTACTTTCCCTCCCTTATATTGTGATGTATGTGAAAAATATGTTTCCTATGCTTTAAAAGTAATAATTTTAATTATCCTTTATTACCATTCGATGCCGTGATTCGTGTGTTGAGTAGTTTCAGATCTTCTAAGGCAAGAATGACTTGAAGGATGAAAAGAAAATATACAAAAATGGAAGGAAAGCACAAAACAGAGTTTTTGAAGAAACTGGCAACGACGCGATCGCATGGACGACGCGGCCGCATGCCAGCGCGAATTAACAGCGACGCGACCGCGTGATTGACGCGGACGCATGACTGACGCGACCGCGCGACAAGGAAAACTCCAATTGACGCGACCGCGTAACCCACGCGGCCGCGTGACAGAGGCCACGCACCAGAAATTACAAAAAATGCTCCCAGCGATTTCTGAAGCCCTCTTTGTCCCAAATCCAAGTCCAGAAGGCATAGATCAGAGGTTATGAAGTGGGAGAATGCACCCATTTAGGAGAGAGTCTCCAATTAGTTACTATTCATGATTTAGATGTAGTTTTGAGAGAGAGGCTCTCTCCTCTCTCTTTTAGGATTTAGATTTAGAATTTTATTCGCTTTCAGGATTATCTCTTTCTATCAAGTTCAACATTCCTTTTTATTTATCTTTTCAATTTAATTTATGAATTCTTCTATGTTACAGATTACTCTTTTGAATTAATGTTATTTGAGGTATTTCAGTTTACAATTGTTTCTTTTATTTACATTACTGTTGCTTCCAATCTGAAGACATTTTTATTCCGGTAGATTTACTTTTTCCCTTTTGGTCTTGGTTAAGAAATCAGTAACTCAGGAGTTATCAAACTCAAATATGATTGATGATTGTTATCTTTGCTAATTGAATTGAACTTCAATAATCCCAATCTTTCCTTAGGGATTAACTAGGATTTGAGGATCTAACTAATTAGTCACTAGACTTTTCTTCACTTTAAGTAAAGACTAACTGAGTGGAATTAAGATTCAATCTTTATCATCATTGATAAGGATAACTAGGATAGGACTTCTAATTTCTCATACCTTGCCAAAAGTTTATTTTACAATTATTTATTTACTTTATAGTCTTTTACTTATTTCAATTGTAATTTAAATTACTTGCTCCTCATCTTCAAAACCCCGATTTACAATCTCCATAACCGATAATAAGAACATGCTTCCCTGTAGTTCCTTGAGAAGATGACTCGAGGTTTAAATACTTCGGTTATCAATTTATTTAGGGGTTTGTTACTTGTGACAACCAAAACATTTGTAAGAAAGGTTGATTGCTTGGTTTAGTAACTATACTTGCAACGAGAGTTTACTATAACTTCTAAACCATCAATCTTCCGGTTCTTTCAATCCCATGGGTCGGATGTAGGAGCCTTCTCTTTCCTTTTTCTTGATGAGAATTCTCCGGTCTTGAGTGCCAGGGAGATAAAAAAATTGAAGAACCAAAGCAGAACACCCAACGCCAAACTTAAAAGATTTGCTCGTCCTCGAGCAAAGTAAGAAGAGAAACTAAGAAAAGGAAAAGAAAAAAAAATAGAAGAAAGAGATAGAGGAGAATGGGGAAGGGCTTCGGCCTTGGTAGTAAAGAAGAAGGAAAAGAATATTGGAAGTATGTAAGGTGAAGAGGAAGGAAGTAAGGAGATAGTAGTGTGAGGTATGGTGAATGTGGATAAAGAGAAGGGTATTTATAGGTGGGGAGGGGTTGGGTTTTGGTTATGGGGTGTGGGTGGAGGGAGAAAGTTGAATTTGAATTTGGGTTGTTGGGAGGATAGATTGATGGGATAGATGAGAGGGGATTGGGTGGAGTGGTAGGTTGGTTGAGAGAATCAAGGGAAGTGATGGGTGATGGAATGGATGAATGTGAATAGAAAAGTGGGTCAAAGAGTAGAGAGAATGGATAAAGTTTGAATGGATAGAAGTGGTTGGAAGTAGATTGTAACCAATGGCTAAAGCCATGCCTCCATCCTCGAGTCCTCTACTCTAGACGTTAAACGCCAGCTTTGGCATTTAACGCATATGCGTGAACTTTATTGTGGGCGCTAAGTAAATAAGCGCCACTTCTAGCACCAATTCGAGCGCCACTTCTCCCAGGGCAGCGCCAATCTTCAATTCGAGCACCCAGTCTTCATTGTTGGTAATGCTCTGCGTCTCTTTGTATCAATTGCATGCTTTCTTTGGCTTATCATATGAACGCCTCATGCATTTGATTACATGCTTCATGGGATTTTTTGTGCTCTACTTGCTTTTTTCTCATTTTCCTATCAAGCATTCAAACATAGTGCATCAAAGTAATATGCAAGATGATTTAATATACTAAGTGTAATAACAATGCTCATAATCACAACTTCACTTAATATTATCTATTGCATCATATTCACTTGTATATTCATGAAATAGCTACAATTTCAACATATGCTTGGAGAATTCATTTCATGTAGAGACATTTCATGTAATTACTTGTTTATTGACTAAATTTGTATGAACTTAGCTAAAATCTACTAAAATAATACCTAAAAACCACCAATGTTGCACATGCATCATGCTTGAATCAAGATCACATAGTGTCTTCTCAAATGTAATAGTCCCTATGGTACAGGGGATCAGAAAGTTTCTGGGATCTGCCATCTTCTTGGGTAGCCTCTTTTGGACCAGTGCACTGCACTCCTTAGTCAACACCACAGTTTCATCTCCCTTTAAGGCCTTCTTCTCAGAGAGTGCACTTTTCAAATAAGCCATATAGGGAGGCATTTTCTCCAACACCTCGGCAAAAGGAATATTGATGTGCAACTTTTTAAAGACTTCCAAGAATTGAGGCAACTGCTCATCCTTGGTCTCCTCTTGGAGTTTTTGAGGGTGTTGTACTTCAGGCTCTTGTGCCACCATTGGGTCGTGTAACAAGGTTCTCCCAGTCTTTTCTTCCTTCAATTCCTCAGCAACACTCATCTCTCTAGGCTCGGCCTCCTTGCCCAAGATGAGGACCTTGTACTCTTCTCTTGAATTTACTTCTGTGTTGCTGGAAAGAGTGTTAGGAGGTCTTTCAGGTATCCTCTTGCTCAATTGACCCACTTGCACTTCAAAGTTCCGAATTGAAGATCTTGTATCTTGTATAAAGCTATGAGTGGTCTTAGAAAGTTTAGAGACTATTGTGGCTAAGTTAGAGATGCTCTATGTTTGAGAGGGCTCTTGCTACTGCTGAGTGTAACACCCTTACTATCAGAATGTCACGCTTCCGGCTGCACAACTCTGATAGCAAGAAGTATTAAGACGACTACATAAACTTAATAATAAAAATAGGAGCCTTTGACTCGAAACTGTATCGCTGATTTCTTTAAAAACATGGAAATACTATATCTTGAAATTAAACAAAACATATACAAATATATATAGCTTCTTACATAAGTAGCTTATAAATATAATTTACACACACAACATATAATTCCTATCCTCTTACAAAAATATAATATTGATGACGAGGGTAAGATAAATAATAACTAAAACAACAACTTCGAATAAGCTAAATGTAAATAAACTCTTTATAAGCTTCTTCCACCATTTTCTGAAAAGATAAAGCTGTAGTGGGGTGAGAACCTAACCACACGGTTTCACTACGGAGTTTTAGAATTGTCATAATAAGATATTTAAAGAGAAATCTATTTTCAAGCTCAGTGATTATTGTTGTCTTATGAATCTTTTGAAAACCAACGATTTAACCATCCAAAAATTAAAAAAAAAACTTTAAAATCAAAGTTAGTTAACTATTCAAATCCAAAACCTTTCTTTTCATATAAGAAAAATCTTAACAAGTTTTTTGGACCATATGAATGACCAACCTGTTCCAAGCATAGGTTCATTAAGTCTATGCTGAACCAGCTTGATCTTTCATACTTAACCAAAACTCAATCATGAACCAATCACAATCTCATGCCAATTCACACAACCAATCAACACTTATCATCAATTCAGCACCAAAACTCAATCACAAAGGTACCATACCAGAGCATACATAGGCAAAACAGACAAGGAAAACACAGGTACAGATAGCAGTTAATAACAGTTAAACAATTAGGCAAACCAAAACAAACTCAAACCCAAACAAAGTATGCAAATGTGTATGATGCATGTCAACCCTATGGCTAATGAGCTCATTTTTCAGTTATATAGCTAACCCGATATGTCCGATAGCTAACCCGAGTATCGTCCTCTTGAAAACTGGTGAGCGGTACAGTATCACGGTCCTCACCTGGTGGGTGGTAAACCACCTCGATCCCCACCATCTGTGGGTGGTAAATAACCTCGATCCCCACAAAATATTTCCATAATCAAATTCATCTTTATCATCATTCAGTTCATTCAACAATTATCATCATCACACCTCTCATTCCATTCATCAATAATTCACACTCAAAACATAATTCTCTTCTCAAAGAAATCAGACTCAAAACATAAACCGTTCTTTGATAAATTAAATTCAAAACAGTATAATTCTTTTATCCATATTTGTTTAAATAATATTTCAAACCAAATCTCCGAGTATCATAAAAATTTTGGCAGCATCTCCTCTAAAATTCGGACTATGCCACCCTTACGGATCCCATCAAAATCACATTTTTCAACCATTTCTCAACCAGGTTCAATATCCAACAATTATCAAACATCAAATCCTTTTTAATTTTTAAACCAATTTTGATATCAGATCAGGTTCAATGTCAAACCATTTCAAAACTAATTTAGTTCTCTAATTCAATTTATTTCCAATAAATCAAACTCATTTCCAAATCTCAATCATTTTCCAAAATCCAACCTATTCCAATAATAACTCTTTTTCAAAATCAACCAACTCCAATATTAAATTATTTATAAAATCAAACTAATTCAAAACCAAACCGCTTCCAAAATTAAATTATTTTCAATGCCGATCTAATTTCACTACCAATTTATCATCCGCAACCACGCACCACTCAAGCAGTCAATAATTCAATTCAGCGAACAATCACATCTGTAAGATAAACATAAACACAGAAATACATTTTTCACATCTATATCTATTTATTACAACTCTGTAATATAAAATAGACTTTAATAAAAAACTCCTACCTCGGAAAGTTGAACCAACGTGTTAAAGAAACCCTTTTTCCCTCGGCCCGAAAACAACATCGTCAAATCCGAATATGTTCCGCAGCGGTAACAGCCACAAGGGCACTGGCTAACAACAGTAACTTAACCCTGACATAAAATTGTCGCACAAAACTCAATAATTTATAACAGAACAGCGACAAAGAGGAGTTTTCAGAGTAAAAGATTTATTTTACCAAGAAAAAATCAGGGATGGAGCAGCTGCAGCACCAGTAGCAAACTCCAACAGTGTAAACACTGCTCTCGGCGACCATGCACGGTGGCAGCATCCACAACAGCAGCAGCAGTGGAGCCCCATTCGCATTTTCTCTCTCCTTTGTAGGCTGTCTCTCCCTCCTCGAGCTCCTCAGCAGCGGTGGCGATGGGGGATCAGTGGCTCCCTCCGGGGACAACCTAGGCCACCGCGACGGCAAAGGAGGCTTCAGCGACAACACACGGTGGCTCCTCCTCCATGATACTCCATTCCTCCTGCACGTCTCTCTCTCTTTGCGATAACTTCTTGACGGATTGACAGCGTTTTCTTCCTTCCCGCAAGCTTTCTCACTCAGCGCAATGGCGTGGTGACTTGGTGGCAAGGCGGCGCAACTCTGGACGCGGCCCCTCCCTCTCCTCTTCTCCCTCACTCCCTTGGCACTCCCTCTCCTCTCGTTCTCCTGTTTCTATTTACCCTTTCTATTTCTTTCTTTTGTTTGTTGCAAGCGCTGTGTTGTGTGTAAAGGAAAATGATGGCGGTGGGTGAAGCGGTGGTGCTTATGTGATAAGTGAGTGAAGGTGAGTGTTAGGTTAGGGTTAGTGTCAATTAGGATTTTAATTTGAAAATTAGAGTTTTGTGTATGAAATTAGGAATTTTGGGTAGTTTAGTAATTTTAATAGAATTAAGGGGTAATAGAGTAATTAAAAACTAATTTTGAATCCAATAATAATATCTATAAAATTATTATTTATTTATCAATTTACAAATTATTTTCAACTTAATACTCTAATTCAATAATTAGAGATATTCAAATTAATTTCCTTTAAGTTATAAAATAGAGCTAAAAATCTAATTATTCAAATTAAAGTATATAAAATCTTTATTATCATTCGATTCTAAAGTTTTAAATCATAATAAGAAATTGCTTAATTTATATATGAAATCTCTTAAAAATATACTTTTAAATCAATATAGTAAATCATAAAAAATTCATTATTTAATTTTTTTAAAAAAGAAACTGGGGTCTTACACTGAGAGGGTTGGAGCTATCGGTTATTGAACCTGTACTGATTGGATCCACCCTGGTTGTTGTTGAAGCTCTGTTGGGGCTTCTGCGGCTGCTCTCTCCATCCAAAGTTACGGTGATTCCTCCATCTCTGATTGAAAGTATTAGCATAGGGATCATTATTGCGATTTCTGGGGGAATTTCCCATATAATTTACTTGCTCAGTGGTGGGTTGAGCATTGCCACAAGCGTCCCCTTGGGTGTAGCTCCCAATCATGTCATAGGATGCATCTTGAGTATTGACAGATAAGACTTGCATCCCGGTCAGGTGCTGAGAGATCATACTAATTTGCTGGGACATGAGCTTGTTTTGAGCTAAAATGGCATCAAGTGTGTTCACCTCCAAGACTCCTTTCTTCTGAGTAGTCCCAGTATTCACTATGTTCCTCTCAGAAGTGTATAGAAATTGGTTGTTAGCAACTATCTCTATAAGCTCATTAGCCTCTTCGGGCATCATCTTCATATATGAGGAATGATAAACCACTATTTTATGGTTTATATTGTGTTTAATTGTGTGGTTTTATCAATTCTTTACCCACTTATTCATTAAATAAGCATGCATTTATAATTCCTTCCTAAAAATACTTTATGGTTGAAAACTTGCTTCCTAGAGACTTTTAATTTTGTATTTTAATTCTCCTTTATTCCATTCGATGCCGTGATCTATGTGTTAAGTGTTTCAGACTTTATAGCGCATGAATGACTTGGAGATTAGAAAGGAAGCTTGCAAAAATGGAAGGAATACAAGAAATTAAGGAGATGACCAGCGAGAAGTGACGCGGGAGCATGGCTCACGCGACCGCGCGGATTGGAAACTGCACCAGTGACGCGAAGGCGTGGACGACGCGCACGCATGGCAAGGCAAAACGCTGGATGACGCGAACGCCTGGATGATGCAATTGCGTGACATGCGCGATCTGCATAATCTGCAGAATTTGCTGGGGGCGATTTTGGGCCCTGTTTTGACCTAATTTTCGGCCCAGAAAAGCAAATTAGAGCCAGGGAACATGCAGAGATAGAACACAACATTCATTCCAAATAATTTTAGTTTTACATCTGATTTTACTCCTCATCCAGGTTTTCTCTCTACACATTCATAGTTCTTAGGATTTTGATTTATTGCTTTTTGGATTGGGATATTGAGAAGAGTTATTACCTCTGCCAAGATTTCGTCATTCTAGTTTGTTTCCTTACTTGTCTCTTACTCTTCCATGTCTTCAATTTATTCAGAATTACTATTGGATTTTTTTTAGAATTAATTAATACATGAACTATTTTTATTTTTAATTGATCTTTTAATTATTATTTATCATGTCTTTCTTTATTTCCCTTTCTTATGTTATGAAGTTTACATTCATAATGAGCGAGTAGTTCCATAACTTGATTGGGAGATGATTGAAAGGGAACCTTGAGTTGGATTACTCAAGAGAAAAATTGTAATTGGATTTATTGTTGGATTGTCCTCTAGTAATTGACATTAGTCCTTCCCAAGGGAGAGGATTAGGACTTGTGACTAGAAATAGCTTTCCAACTTGCTTGACTTTCCTCTACCTAGTAAGGGATAACTAAGCAGAACAACCTTCAATCATCAATTAATCTTGAGAGTACTCCAGCAAGAATAGGGCTTCCAACTAATCTACTCCCAGTCAAGGTTTTTATTTAAATTACATAAATTCTCTAATTTAATTTCCCGTTTATCAACTCAAACCATTTTAGAAAACATCTGATTAATAAAATAGCATACATTTCTGCAACTCGTTGGGAGACGACATGGGATTCATACTCCCAGTATTTTAATTCTAATTTTTATGACAACCCCTTCTAAATTGATAAACAGAATTTCGGTTGGTTAAGAACTGTACTTGCAACGTATCTCTTATAATAATTTCTTAACTCGCCAATTTCCGCCACGTCAATTTTTGGCGCCGTTGCCGGGGAGTTGCAATAGAGTGCTAAGTTATTGATTGGAATTTATTTATTTGCATTTTATTTTATTTTTGCTACTATGAGCTGCATGTTTCTTTCGTTAAATGACGCGTTCACTTCTTGATCCAAGCTTACCAGTATTTGATCCTGAGATTGAAAGAACTATCTCACGAATAAGGCAAGCTCGGCGTCGGTTAGTCCTCTCTGAGGGCGAATCTGAAACGTCACTTGAGGAAGAAACAAGCTCCCTTTCTGTTGATTCGGTTGATTTACGTGTAAGTGACATGGCAGCACCTAGGAGAATTACTATCCAGGAGGCTGGAGCCCCTGATTTTACAATGCAACCGTTTCAAGTGCATCACCCAGTAGTGGCTACAGACTTTGAAATAAAGACTACACTGCTCAACTTGATGCCTAAGTTTCATGGCTTACCTGCTCAAGAGCCTATCAAGCACCTAAGAGATTTCCAAGCAGCCTGTTCTACTGTCAGGCGTGATGGTGCTGATGAAAATTCTATTCTGTTGAAAGCTTTCCCGTTCTCTCTTGAGGAAAATGCGAGAGAGTGGTACTACACTCAACCCGCAGCAACTGTTTCTGACTGGGATACGCTCAGAAGAGAATTTTTGGAAAAATTCTTCCCAGCTGAAGTTGCTGACAAACTAAGGAAAGACATTTCCATGATTGTTCAGGACGAATCCGAGACTCTCTATGAATACTGGGAGCACTTCAACAACCTTCTGGAAGCATGCCCCCACCATATGATTGACAAGATAGTGTTGCTCGGCTACGTCACACAGGGCATGAGGCCCCAAGATAAGACCACATTGGAAAGTGCTAGCAATGGGTCTATGAAAAAGTACAAGACCACTGATGAGGCATGGCAATTGATCAGCGACTTAGCTGAATCTACTCGAAATCACAAGCAGAAACAAGGTCGTTCAAAAGCTGTTGTAGAAGTATCCTCTAGCAGAGAGACTGCTGCTCTAACTCAGAGTATCTGTGAAATGACCAACTTACTGAAGCAGATGCAATTGAATCAACAACAAGTTCAGCAAGCTCAACCTTCTCCCTCACAACAAAGCCAACAGTTAGTCCCACAGAGAGTGTGCGGAATCTGTGCTGATTATAGCCATTATACTGATGAATGTCCGCAGCTCCAGCAAGAAGACAACACTGTGGCAGCCACTCATAACTTCTATGACCGTCCCAATCAAGGATACAATCAAGGTGGCAACTACAACCACGGATGGCAGGACAATTCAAACCAAGGTTGGAGAGATAATTCTAACCAGAGCTGGAGGGACAACAATAACAGAGGAGGCAAAGATAATCAGGAAAATCAGAGGTGGAATAATAACAACAACAGGCAGCAGAACCAGAACCAACCTTACAGAGCACCTCACCTGAGGCAATTCCAAGGATCCCAGCATAACCAACAGCAGACCTCTCAGATCACTTGTCCTTCTTCATCTTCTAATGATGAGTTACCACAATCTATTGATCGGAGACAATCGGCCATGGAAAACAACCTTACTTCTACTCTAAATGGTCTGAACTCTACCTTGCAAGCTCTTGTCTCACAGATTGGATCAATGAATAAGTCCAATAACCAGCCTTTGAGCTCCAGTGGAATCCCCTCTCAACCATTACCCAATCCAAAGGGTGGCATTAATGACATCACCCTAAGGTCCAGAACCACATTGCAAGAGAGGAATCAGGAGGAGCCAAGCCCACCAGAACACGCCTCAGCTGAGGAGGTAGTGGGAATAGAAGATGTTGAGGAGGAAGAGGATATACAGGACATGGCTGAAGAAGAAGAAGCTCAATCACAGGAAGAACCACCAAAGGGCGCAGACACTGCAGAAAATGCCATTCCTATTCCATTTCCACAACTTGCAAGGAAGCCCAGGAAGTAGCTGGAACCTGATCCCAAAATGGTAGAAATATTCAAAAAGGTTGAGGTAACTGTTCCCCTTTTGGATGTTATTCAACAGGTACCTAAATATGCAAAGTTTTTAAAAGATTTATGTATACATAAAGACAAAATTAATGAATTAGAAACTATTCCTTTAGGTAGTTCTATATCTGCTTTAATGGGAGGTATACCTGAAAAGTGTAGTGATCCAGGTCCATGTATGGTTAATTGTACTATTAGTGGTATGGTATTTTCTGACTGCATGTGTGATTTAGGAGCATGTGTGATTATAATGCCTTTGTCTATATATGATATTTTGAGGCTCCCTCCCTTAAAAAGGTCGGCAGCTCGTTTTGTTTTAGCAGATAAAAGCATTATTACAGTGGTTGGAGTTGCTGAAGATGTATTTGTGGGCATTAAGAGGCTCACATTCCCGATTGATTTTTATATCCTGGAGATGCCCCAAAATGACTCAGAGAAGCAATCATCAATCCTACTCGGAAGACCATTCCTGAAGACCTCGAAGTTCAAATTGGATGCTTTTTCAGGAACATATTCTTTTGAAATAGACGGCCGAGTAGTAAGCTTCAATCTGAATGGAGTTATGAAGCACCCTCCAGAAGATCATTCTATCCTCCAGTGTGACATCATAGATGAAACCGTAGCTGAAATTCACCAGGAGGAGTTAGAAGAGAAGTACATAGGACAAGGTCCGAGTGTGGGGACACTTTCTGAGGACAATGACAATGAAAGTACTTTACCATTGTCACCAGCTCCAGATAATCCAAAGCCTGACCATGAGCAGAAGCTAGAATTAAAACCCCTCCCTCCACACCTCAAATATGCTTACCTTGAGGACAAGCAGAAGTTTCCAGTTATCATTGCACGGGAACTCACTTCTCAACAAGAAGTGAAGTTACTTAGTGTGCTGAGGAGGCACAAGAAGGCAATTGGGTGGAGTTTGGCAGACATAGTAGGCATCAACCCTCAAGTTTGTGAGCACAGAATATTTTTAGAAGAGTGAGCTAGGCCTGTTTGTCAACCCCAGAGAAGACTGAATCCCACTATCTTAGAGGTTGTCAAAAAGGAAGTGACCAGACTACTAGAGGTAGATATCATCTACCCCATCTCAGACAGTGAATGGGTAAGCCCAGTACAAGTGGTGCCCAAGAAGTCTGGAGTCACTACAGTGAAGAATGAGCATGGAGAGCTCAAAGCAACTAGAGTACAGAACGCCTGGAGGGTCTGCATTGATTACAGGTGCCTAAACCAGGCCACCCGTAAGGATCACTATCCTCTTCCATTCATTGATCAAATACTGGATCGCCTGTCAGGTAAATTGCATTATTGCTTTTTAGATGGTTACACAGGTTATTTCCAGATTCATATAGCTCCTGAAGATCAGGAAAAGACTACTTTTACATGTCCTTTTGGGACTTATGCTTATAAGAGAATGCCCTTTGGCTTGTGCAATGCACCAGCTACTTTCCAAAGGTGCATGATGAGTCTTTTCTCTGACCTCATTGAGGACTGTATGGAGGTTTTTATGGATGATTTTAGCGTTTATGGTGATTCTTTTAGCCTTTGCTTAGATAGTTTATCTAGAGTATTAGATAGATGTGTCAGTACAAACCTTGTATTGAATTTTGAAAAATGTCACTTTATGGTTAAACAAGGTATTGTACTCGGACATGTTGTGTCTAATACTGGCATTTCTGTAGATCCAGCAAAGGTGGATGTTATTTCTACTTTGCCTTACCCCTCCTCTGTGAGGGAAGTCTGTTCGTTCATTGGCCATGCAGGTTTTTACTGGAGATTCATTAAGGACTTTAGTAAGGTAGCACTTCTCTTATCCAGATTACTACAGAAAGATATTGAATTCGAGTTCAGTGAGGATTGCAAACAAGCGTTTGATAAACTGAAGCCTGCCCTAACTCAAGCTCCAATTGTGAGAGGACCAGACTGGAGCTAGCCATTTGAAATCATGTGCGATGCTTCCAACCATGCAGTAGGAGCAGCGCTGGCTCAACTTGAAGGTAAGGACCCCTTTGTAATTGCTTATGCGTCTAAGACTTTAGATGCCGCTCAGTCTAATTACACTACTACTGAGAAAGAGCTTCTTGCTATTGTTTTTGCTCTGGATAAATTCTGAGCCTATTTACTTGGTACTAAAGTAGTAGTGTATTCAGACCACGCAGCTCTAAAGTATTTATTAGCTAAAAAGGAATCCAAACCAAGGCTTATACGTTGGATACTACTACTACAAGAATTTGATTTAGAAATAAATGATAGGAGTGGAAACCAGAATTTAGTGGCAGACCACTTGAGTCGCCTTGAGCACATTAAGGATGAATCCACTCCTATAGCTGATAATTTCCCTTTTGATAACCTGCAAGCAGTATCTGAGGTAGTCCCTTGGTATGCACCTATAGCTAATTATCTAGTTAGCCGCACTTTTCCTCCAAACTTTACTAAGCATCAAAGAGACAAGCTGAAAAGCAAGTCTAAATATTATATATGGGATGACCCATATTTATGGAGATGTGGTGCTGACCAGGTAATTAGAAGGTGTGTGCCTCAATCAGAATTTCAGCCCATTTTAGAGGCCTGCCACTCATTTGAAAGTGGAGGACATTTTGGCCCTCAAAGAACAGCTAGAAAAATCTTAGACTGTGGATTCTGGTGGCCTACTCTTTTTAGAGATGCTGCTGAATTTTGTAAATCTTGTTTACCATGCCAAAAATTTGGTAATATATCCAAGAGGGATGAGATGCCTCAACAAATTATGCTTTTCTGTGAAATTTTTTATGTTTGGGGCATTGACTTCATGGGTCCATTTCCAAATTCTAATGGTTTATTTTATATATTGTTAGCGGTGGATTACGTTTCTAAATGGGTGGAAGCAATTCCTACCCATACTGATGATGCTAACACTATTGTTTCTTTTGTTAGAAACCATATTATTTGTCGCTTTGGATCACCGCGAGCAATCGTGAGCGATCAAGGCACCCATTTTTGTAACAGGAGACTAACAGGATTATTGAAAAAGCATGGGATAATTCATAAAGTAGCAACAGCCTACCATCCTCAGACTAATGGGCAAGCCGAGATGTCTAATAGAGAGATAAAGCGCATATTACAGAAGATAGTCAAACCTCATAGAAGAGACTGGAGCACCAGACTGCAAGATGCACTTTGGGCATAAAGAACAGCATACAAGACACCCATTGGGATGAGTCCCTTTCGCTTAGTTTATGGAAAAGCCTGTCATCTCCTAGTTGAAGTAGAGCACAAAGCCTTTTGGGCAGTAAAGGAGTGCAATATGGGACTTGAGAAAGCCGGAGCTGAAAGGAAGTTGCAACTGCAAGAATTGGAAAGCCTTCGCCTGGAAGCTTATGAGAACTCAAGGCTATACAAGGAAAAGATGAAGGCTGTACATGATCAGCACATCAAGAGAAAAGAGTTCCAACCTGGGGACTTAGTTCTCCTTTACAAATCTAGACTGAGGCTCATGCCAGGCAAGTTGAGATCAAGATGGGAAGGTCCATATAGAGTAGAGAAGGCTGAGCCGTACGGTTTTTTTCACCTAAGTCATCCTTCAAGCTCCGAACTCATTAAAGTTAATGGACATCATTTGAAGCTATATCATGGTGAGAAGGTAATGAAAAACAAGGAGTTAGATATCTTCCTCTTGGAGGATCCACTCACAACAGAAGACTGAGCTAATGGAGCGTCCAACTTAAGGACGTTAAAGCAAAGTGCTAGGTGGGAGACAACCCACCATGGTATGATCGTTCCTTTCTTTATTCTTAGTTTTCTTTTTCAATAACTCTTCTCATTATTAGCACATTTAGTTTGCATCTGCATTTACATATTTTTATTTCAAAAAAAAAAAAGAGGGAGAGCCGCGACGCGTCCGCATCGCAGGTGGCTCAGAGAGAATAAGAAATCGAACAGAAAGTCACGCGGGAGCGTGGCTGGAGGCGTGCCTTTGGCACAAATCACCCCACACGACCGCGTCGCTGACGCGTCTGCGTCACATGGGAAACATGCCTCCCACGCGTCCGCGTCACCCACGCGGACGCGTGACCTGAAAATCGACGTAAGAAAGGGTGCACGACCGAAAGTTGTGCTAGAGTGGTGCTGGACTGGTGCTGAACGCACAAGCCTAACCACGCGAACACATGGCTCATGCGTCCGCGTCATATCCCAATGATGGCCACTCACACGATCGCGTCAACTACGCGACCGCGTCACCCTGGATTTTGGCAATACTAAGTTTTGAACAGAGAGTTGTGCGAGCGCGAGGCTGCCCTCGCGCCAGTCGCATAAAACGCGTCACGCGTCCGCGTGACCGACGCGACCGCGTCGATTAATTTAAGCACAAGTCGCGCGAACGCGTCCCCTACGCGTTCGCGTCGCTTGCGCCGCACAGCTTATCCTAATTTGCCAAATATCTTATCTTTCCCTTCCCCAAGTCCTACTTTTTCTTTTCCCCCTCATTATTTTCTTCCTCCTTCCTTCTTTCTCACTTTCTATTCTCTCTCTCATCACCATTAACAAGGTTTTTCTTTTCTTCTTCCCTATTTACTTTTCTATTCTTCTTCTCAATTTATGTTTTCTTCTCCTTTTCTTTTTCTTTTTACTTTCATTATCCATGTTTTCTTTTTCTTTCTTTTTCTTTTAATTGGTGTTAAAAATTTATTTGAGTTATTGTTTCTTATTATATCCTTGTGGATTGTTGCAAAAATTATTTGGCAATTATATATTAATTTTTAAGGGTTACTTGCATGTTCAATTTAATAATTTCAATAGCTTATTCTTCATGCATGCTATGTGTTTGTGAAAACGCCCGTATGGCATTGCGCACTATTTCTAGAATTCTTTTAATCTACCACTCTATATGCCTGTTTTTCACAAAACCCTTTTTTATATTTTATTATTTAAATATAATTGTCTTTACAAACAAATTATCAGTTTGAAAGGCTTGGTAATCTAACTTGGACATTGAATGCTTGATATATGCTACTCATGTCTTTGCCTGCATGCCAATAAACACCTTGCATTTAATTGTCATCGTATGCACTTCCTATAGTCCTCATGGTAATTTTTCACATGCAGTCATGACCATGTGTTAACTTCATTCATCTTTAATGTGCATTGATTACCACCCATACCATCATCTTCCTTGCTCTACCCCTTGACATTTTGACATACTTTCTCTTTTCTCCCTTTCAGGATGGCCACCAAGAAAGGCAAGGAGAAAGCTGCTCCCAAATCAACAGCAAGGAGAGGAACAAAACGAGCATTAGTGGCAGAGCCTTCTTCGACTGCAGTTAAACCCTCAACAAAAAGAATTAAGAGGATTATAAAGGTTGATGATAAAGAGAAAGCCTTCCCAGCAAAGGACACTGCGCGATTTACCAATCGCTACTGTGAGCAGATGTTCCCCATCCTGGCAGAAAGGAGTTACAACAACGAATACCTTCTTATCCTCCCAAACCATATTGCTGCATTTGTTGAGCCACAAATTGTGCAAAGACAATGGGGCTTCCTACAGAGACAGCCACGGCAGGTCAATCTTTCCTGGGTTGTCGAGTTCTACTCCAACTTCCACCTGCCGACCCTGCAGTCTGTCTATGTCCGTCAGAAGCAAATCCCCATCACAGAAGAGGCCATTCAATGAGCTTTAGATCTTCTCCCTACTCTAAAAGGACTAGACACATTTCAAGAAGCCGCACTCAAGCGCCAGATATACCAATTTGATTGGGACGCTGTTCTCAGAGTTATCGCACTACCTGGCAGCAGATGGATCTACGGTTACCATCGTTCCCATCCTAAGGGAATATTGGCTTCCGCACTCACCTTAGAGGCTTGAGTATGGGAACAGATTATGTCCCATTACGTCTTTTCGAGCACCCACGAGTCCTCCTTCACTACAGACATGGCCGTTCTACTATGGTGCATCCTTACAGACCAGCCTCTGAACCTACCAAGACACATCCGGAGTGCCATGGGTCATGTACAAATTGTGGGCAACTTACCTTTTCCCGCCTTGGTTTCAGATCTCGTCTCAGCAGCCGGAGTCTCCTACAGAGTTGGGGACACCAAAGCCATGCTTCCACGGGAAGATTAGTATGTCCCTAATGGGAAATATATCAGACCTCCAGCAGCCACTACAGGCCAGCCTACTGAACTGACTGAAGACATTCCTCCTTCAACACCACAAGCACCTACAACCACTCAACTGCTCCATCAGATACTTGAAAGGTTGGATCGGCAGGAACACAAAGCAAAGCTAAGAGAGCGCCGTAACAAGCGCCGATTCACATACCTGAAGGAGCTACTTAAGGGAAAATACAGAGACTCAAACACCCCGGACTCCACTTCCTTTACCAACACTGGGAGCCATGATGGTCCCGACTACGGAGATACTGCTACCAGCCCACCTTTGTTCCTGACAGATGGCACCGAGGACGGTGCAAAGCCTTAAGTGTGGGGAGGTCGGTCAGTACCTGACTTTCGGAGGTAAATTCTCTTCCCTAACACCAATAAAATAGGATATTTTAGTTAGTTTTTCTTTTGTAGAATAGGATAAATTGCATAGTAATAGATTAGTTGCATGCATGTTCTACTTGATTGAAAAGACAATAAGTTTCTTCTAAGACCCTATTTTTAGAACAAAATTTCACTAATTTTAATTTAAACTTTTGTGTTAAATTTGCTTGAAGTTATATTTGGAACATGGTTTTTGAGCTAAAGAACACACAACCTGTGAGATTTGAGCCTTTATACATGGTTACATTATTTAACCATAATTATTTTATTCTTGTGTGTTTACTTCTCTATGATTGTAATTTATATTTTGTTTCATCCTATATGTCCAATGTTTAATATATTTATATGCTTGCATATGATTGAGGCCATTATTTGTTTAGCTCACTTATCCAAATTAAGCCTACCCTTGCAATTACCTTTGTTAGCCACTTTGAACCTTTAAATCCCATTTGTTCTTTATTTTACCACATTACTAGCCTTAAGCGGAAAAACAATTTTATATCCCAATTGAATCTTTGGTTAGCTTAAGATAGAATTGTGTGTTAATTAAGTATGGGAAAATTGTGGGAACAAAAGATAATAAGGGAATGTGTCATGATGATATAATGGGAATTTGGGTACCTACTAATGTGAAACTATAAGAATCAAAAATCTATGTGCATTGATAAGCTATGTTTATTTTTATATTTATGTTAAAAAAATCCAAAAATACAAAAATATTCAATAATTAAAGGGGACAAAATTACCCCAATGTTAAGTTACAAATTCAAAGATCAATGCACGTATGATAAAATTAAAATGAAAGTTGATACATGAGTATGGAATGTGAAAGAGAAATTTTGGGTAGCTAGGTATAAAATTTAAGTTATATAGAATTTATATATGTATGTTAGGGAAAGCTTGGGTTAATTAAAGATTCAATTTATTAGCTTACTTAACCATATATGTATCCTTATGCTTACCTTGGCCCCATTACAACCTTGAAAAGATCTCATGATGTTTGCATTGGTATATTAAATGTTGTTGATTGGTTAGGTGAAGAACAAAAATTAGAAAGCATGATTAGAGAAGGATAGAGTGATTACCCTATACACTAGAGATATTAGAGCATACATACATCATCAGTGAGGGTTCAATGCTTAAATTCTATGTTCCCTGCTTTTATGAGCTACCTTCTTGCATTTTTATCTGTTCTTACTGTATAAGAATTGAATTAGTGGAATTTGATTTGTGATTGTCTTGAAGAGCTTATTTACTTTTAACCAGGTAGACAAGAATCATATAGTTGCATTCATATATATAGGTTGCATTGCATTGCATGAGTATTACATGTTCCTACTCATTTATTTTATCTCCTTCAACTAAGCATGAGGACATGCTAATATCTAAGTGTGGGGAGGTTGATAAACCACTATTTTATGGTTTATATTGTGTTTAATTGTGTGGTTTTATCAAATTTTTACCCACTTATTCATTAAATAAGCATGCATTTATAATTCCTTCCTAAAAATACTTCATGGTTGAAAACTTGCTTCCTAGAGACTTTTAATTTTGTATTTTAATTCTCCTTTATTTCATTCGATGCCGTGATCTGTGTGTTAAGTGTTTCAGGCTTTATAGGGCATGAATGACTCGGAGATTAGAAAGGAAGCTTGCAAAAATGGAAGGAACACAAGAAATTAAGGAGATGACCAGCGAGAAGTGACGCGGGTGCATGGCTCACGCGACTGCGCGGATTGGAAACTGCACCAGTGACGCGAAGGCGTGGATGACGCGCACGCGTGGCAAGACAAAACGCTGGATGACACGAACGCCTGGATGATGCAATTGCGTGACATGCGCGATCTGCATAATCTGCAGAATTCGCTGGGGGCAATTTTGGGCCCTGTTTTGACCCAATTTTCGGCCCAGAAAAGCATATTAGAGCCAGGGAACATGCAGAGACAGAACACAACATTAATTCCACATAATTTTAGTTTTAGATATGATTTTACTCCTCCTCTAGGTTTTCTCTCTACACATTCATAGTTCTTAGGATTTTGATTTATTGCTTTTTGGATTGGGATATTGAGTAGAGTTATTACCTCCACCAAGATTTCATCATTCTAGTTTGTTTCCTTACTTGTCTCTTACTCTTCCATGTCTTCAATTTATTCAGAATTACTATTGGATTTTTTTTAGAATTAATTAATACAGGAACTATTTTTATTTTTAATTGATCTTTTAATTATTATTTATCATATCTTTCTTTATTTCCCTTTCTTATGTTATGAAGTTTACATTCATAATGAGCGAGTAGTTCCATAACTTGATTGGGAGATGATTGAAAGGAAACCTTGAGTTGGATTACTCAAGAGAAAAATTGTAATTGGGTTTATTGTTGGATCTCCCTCTAGTCATTGACACTAGTCCTTCCCAAGGGAGAGGATTAGGACTTGTGACTAGAAATAGCTTTCCAACTTGCTTGACTTTCCTCTACCTAGTAAGGGATAACTAAGCAGAACAACCTTCAATCATCAATTAATCTTGAGAGTACTCCAGCAAGAATAGGGCTTCCAACTAATCTACTCCCAGTCAAGGTTTTTATTTAAATTACATAAATTCTCTAATTTAATTTCTCGTTTATCAACTCAAACCATTTTAGAAAACATCTGATTAATAAAATAGCACACCTTTCTGCAACTCGTTGGGAGACGACCTGGGATTCATACTCCCAGTATTTTAATTCTAATTTTTGTGACAACCCCTTCTAAATTGATAAACGGAATTTCGGTTGGTTAAGAACTGTACTTGCAACGTATCTCTTATAATAATTTCTTAACTCGCCAATTTCCGCCACGTCAAGGAACCACCAGCAGAGTTGTCCAGTGACATCTTGGCCATCTTAGAGAGGCCATCATAAAAGATCTACAGCCTGGTCCACTCTGAAATATGTCAGAGGGACACTTCCTGATCATCAACTTATACCTCTCCCAGACCTCATAGAGGGATTCTTCATCCTTCTGTTTGAAGGTCTAGACATCCACGCTAAGCTTAGTTTGCTTCTGAGGTGGAAAAAATTTAGTCAGAAATCCAGTGACCACCTTGTCCCACGTGTCTAGGCTCTCCTTGGGCTGAGAATCTAGCCACTGTTTTGCTCTGTTTCTAATAGCAAATGAAAAGAGCATGGGCTTGTAGACCTCAGGATTCACTCTATTTGTCTTTACAGTGTCACAGATCTGTAAGAAGTTGGAGATAAATAAGTTAGGGTCCTCCTGCGGGACTCCATGAAACTGGTTGTTTGGTTGCACTAGAGTAATCAACTGTGGCTTTAGCTCAAAATTATTAGCACCAATAGCAGGAACTGAAATACTGCACCCATAGAAGTCAGGAGTGGGGGCAGTGTAATAGCTCAAAGTCCTCCTTGCATGCTCATTAGCATTCGAATTTCCTCCATTAGGGCCATGGTGAGCTCTTGAACTTTCTTCTCAAAAGTTTTCTTGAGATTCTCTCTGACTTTGTAAGCTCTAGTTTGTTGCAAATGCCACCTCAAGGTCCTCTCAGTTTCAGAATCAAACTCAATAAGGTATTCTTTATCCCTGTTCCTGCTCATAAACAAACAGGGGAGTCTCTACGTTAAAGTATAGAGAGCTCCTGGTGAGATATCCAAAAAAAATAAGAAGTAAAAGAAAATAAATTAAAGTAAATAATTAAACTAAAAGTTTCGAAAATAAGAATTAGAAATAACCTAAAAATTTTCGAAAACTATAAAGAAAAGGACTCAGAATTCTTCGAAATTAAAAAGAAAGGAAAAATAGTAAAGGAACACCAAACTTAAAATCAGAAATTAAAAGGAAATAAATAGGGCAAAATTCGAAACTAAAGGGAAAATCAATAAGATGAAAATAAAAAATTAAAAGAAAAATAAAGGTAAAAATCGAAAATTAAAAGAAAAGGTAAATGAGAAAAACTAAGAAAAATACATAATCTAAGCAACAAGACAACTAGTAGTTGTCAATCACAAACAATTCCCGGCAATGGCACCAACAACTTCGTGTGCGAAAAGAGATTTCACACAACTTAACCGGCAAGTGCACCAGGTCATCCAAGTAATACCTCAGGGGAATGAGGGTCAGTCCCACGAGGATTGTTAGACTGAGCAAACAATGGTTTCAAGTTGGTTTAGTGAGGCGAATCAGAAAAATGGGGTCGATGGTTGAAACGCATAAAAAAGTAAATAGACAAGTAAATAAAGCAAATAAAGGTTTGGTGTGAAAACAGTTAAGGCTTTAGAGATGTTTATCTTTCCGGATTAAAAGTTCTTTCCAGCTATTTTAACAATGCATGATTGGTGTACGAAATCGTGATCGTTCATTCCTTGGTAACGGCGCTGAAAACTTAATACGTACGTTCATAATCTTAGTTCTTTGTCACAACTTCGCACAACTAACCATCAAGTGCACTGGGTCGTCCAAGTAATAAACCTTACGTGAGTAAGGGTCGATTCCACAGAGATTGTCGGCTTGAAGCAAGCTATGGTCACCTTGTAAATCTCAATCAAGCAGATTCAATTGGTTATGGAGATTTGATAATTAAAATATAATTAAAATATAAAATAGGATAGAAATACTTATGTAATTTATTGGTGAGAATTTTAGATAAGTGTATGGAGATGCTTTTATTCCTCCTGAACCTCTGCTTTCCTACTACTTTCATCCAATCACTCATACTCCTTTCCATGGCAAGCTGTATGTTGGGCATCACCGTTGCCAATGGCTACATCCCGTCCTCTCAGTGAAAATGGACCAAAATGCACTGTCACCGCACGGCTAATCATCTGTCGGTCCTCGATCATACTGGAATAGGATTCAGTAATCCTTTTGCGTCTGTCACTACGCCCAGCACTCACGAGTTTGAAGCTCGTCACAGCCCTCCCGTCCCAGATCCTACTTGGAATACCACAGACAAGGTTTAGACTTTCCAAATCTCAATAATGGCTGCCAATAATTCTAGCCTATACCACGAAGACTCTGATCTCACGATCAGGAGGCTAAGAGATATGCATTCAAGCTTACTTTCATGTAGAACGGAAGTGTTTGTCAGGCACGCGTTCATAAGTGAGAATGATGATGAGCGTCACATAAGCATCACATTCATCATGTTCTTGTGTGTGATTGAATATCTTAGAGAAGAAATAGGCTTGAATTGAATAGAAAAATAATAGTACTTTGCATTAATTCATGAGGAACAGCAGAGCTCCACACCTTAATCTATGGTGTGTAGAAACTCTACCGTTGAAAATACATAAATGAAAATAGGGTAGACATGGCCGAGTGGCCAGCCTCCCATGGAGGTTTCAGAATGTCAAAGTTACATAATGTGTTCCAGAGATGTGAAATAAATCACTAAAAGTAGTTTTTATACTAAACTAGTGACTAGGGTTTACAGAAATGAGTAAATGATGCAGAAATCCACTTCCGGGCCCACTTGGTGTGTGCTTAGGCTGAGCATTGAAGCTTTCATGTGTAGAGGTCTTCCTTGGAGTTAAACGCTAGTTTGTAACCTGTTTTTGGCGTTTAACTCTGCTTTGCAACCTGTTTCTGGCGTTTAACTCCAGAATAGGGCAGAAAGCTGGTGTTGAACGCCAGTTTGTGTCATCTAAACTCGGGCAAAGCATAGACTATTATATATTTCTGGAAAGCCCTAGATGTCTACTTTCCAACGCAATTGAGAGCGCATCATTTGGATTTATGTAGCTCCAGAAAATCCACTTTGAATGTAGGGAGGTCAGAATCCAACAGCATCTGCAGTCCTTCTTCAGCCTCTGAATATGATTTTTGCTCAAGTCCCTCAATTTCAGCCAGAAATTACCTGAAATCACAGAAAAACACAAAAACTCATAGTAAAGTCCAGAAATGTGATTTTTATTTAAAAACCAATAAAAATATATCAAAAACTAACTAAATCATACTGAAAACTATGTAAAAACAATGCCAAAAAGCGTATACATTATCCGCTCATCACAACACCAAACTTAAATTGTTGCTTGTCCCCAAGCAACTGAAAATCAAATAGGATAAAAAGAAGAGAATATACTATAAATTCCAAAATATCAATGAAATTTAGCCCCAATTATTTGAGTGGGACTAGTAGCTTTTTGCCTCTGAATAGTTTTGGCATCTCCCTTTATCCATTAAAGTTCAGAATGATTGGCATCTATAGGAACTTAGAATTCAGATAGTGTTATTGATTCTCCTAGTTCAATATGTTGATTCTTAAACACAGCTACTTTATGAGTCTTGGCCGTGGCCCTAAGCACTTTGTTTTCCAGTATTACCACCGGATACATAAATTCCACAGACACATAATTGGGTGAACCTTTTTAGATTGTGACTCAGCTTTGCTAGATTCCCCAATTAGAGGTGTCCAGGGTTCTTAAGCACACTCTTCTTTTTGCTTTGGACCTCGACTTTAACCGCTCAGTCTCAAGTTTTCACGTGACACCTTCACGCCACAAGCACATGGTTAGGGACAGCTTGGTTTAGCCGCTTAGGCCAGGATGTTATTCTTTTAGGCCCTCCTATCCACTGATGCTCAAAGCCTTGGATCATTTTTACCCTTGCCTTTTGGTTTTAAGGGCTATTGGATTTTTGCTCTTGCCTTTTGGTTTAAAGAGCTCTTGGCTTTTTCTGCTTGCTTTTTCTTTTTCTTTCTTTCATTATATATATATATTTTCGCATTTATTTTTTTCTGCAAGCTTTATTCTTCACTGCTTTTTCTTGCTTCAAGAATCATTTTTATGATTTTTCATATTATCAAATAATATTTCTCCTTTTCATCATTCTTTCAAGAGCCAACATATTTAACATTCATAAACAACAATATCAAAAGACATATGCACTGTTCAAGCATTCATTCAGAAAACAAAAAGTATTGTCACCACATCAAAATAATTAAACTAATTTCAAGGATGAATTCGAAATTCATGTACTTCTTGTTCTTTTGTGATTAAAAACATTTTTCATTTAAGAAAGGTAATGGATTCATAGGACATTCATAGCTTTAAGACATAGACACTTAAACATTAATGATCATATAGTGAAGACACAAACATAAATAAAACATAAAGCATAGTAAACGAAACACAGAAAAATAAGAACAAGGAGATTAAGGAACAGGTCCACCTTAGTGAGGGTGGCGTCTTCCTCTTCTTGAAGAACCAATGGTGCTCTTGAGCTCCTCTATGTCTCTTCCTTACCTTTGTTGCTTCATCCCTAGTGATTTTGGTGCTCCTATCCTTAGTTGCTCCCAATAGTTATGTGGAGAAAAATGTATCCCTTGAGGCATCTCAGGGATTTCTTGGTGAGGGAATTCTTCATGCTATTGTTGAGGTCCATAAGTGGGCTCTCTTGTTGTGCAGTCAAATACTCTACTACTGAGCTATGGACCCTTGAGATGAATCTCTCCATTTCCCATGACTCGGAGGTGGAAGCTTTTGTCTTCCCTTTCCTCTTTCTAGAGGTTTTTCTGGCCTTAGGTGCCATTGATGGTTATGGAAAAATAAAAAGCAATGCTTTTACCACACCAAACTTAAAAGGTTTGCTCGTCCTCGAGCAAAAGAAGAAAGAAAGTAGTAGAAAAAGAAGAAAATGGAGAAGATGGAGGGAGAGAGTGTATTCGGCCAAGGGGGGAAGTGGTGGTTGTGATATGTGAAAATGGAGTAGTGTTAAGGGGCTTATATAGGGGTGGGGGGAAGGATAGGTTTCGGCCATTAGGGTTGGGTTTGGGAGGGAAAAGAATTTGAATTTTGGAGGTAGGGGGGTTTATGGAGAAGAGTGGATGGATGTGAGTGTTTAAGGGTATTTAGGGAAGAGAGTTATAAAAAGGTGTGAAGAGGATAGAAGAAGAGGTGGGATAGGTGGGGATCCTGTGGAGTCCACAGATCCAGAGGGGTCAAGCACTTAATATCCCTGCTCCATTTAGGCATGTAAAACACCCTTAAAATGCATGTCTGGCGTTAAACGCCAGCTTGCTGCTTGTTTCTCGCATTTAACGCCAATTCCATGCTTTGTTCTGGCGTTAAATGCCAGTCTGGTGCTTGTTTCTGGCGTTTAACGCCAGCTTGATGCTTCTTTCTGGCGTTAAACGCCAGTTTGATGCTTCTTACTGGCGTTTAAACGCCAGTAAGCTCTTCCTCCAGGGTGAGCTATTTTTAATGCTATTTTTTATTCTGTTTTTGATTTTTCAGTAGTTTTTTTGACTTTACATGATCATCAACCTAAAGAAAACATAAAATAGCAATGGAAAATAAATATATATAATTAAATAACATTGGGTTGCTGATAAACCCCATATTTAGGGTTTATCTTGTATTGAATTTAGAGGGTTTTGTCAACCTTTCTCCCATTTATCCAATGAAATAGCATGGTTTTGTAACTTCTCCGTTAATTGTGCTTAAGAGTGAAAACATACTTTTTAGGTCCTTAATTGTTTAATCTTGATTTACCTTTGATTCCATTAGTTGCCTTGATATGTTTGTTGAGTGATTTCAGATTTAGGAGGCAAAGATTGGATCAAGGGAATGAAGGAAAAGCATGTAAAAATGGAGAACTCATGAAGAAATGAAGGAATCGCAAAAGTTGTCAAGCCAACCTCTTCGCACTTAAACGACCATAACTTGAGCTACAGAGGTCCAAATGATGCAGTTTTAGTTGCGTTGGAAAGCTAACATCCGGGGCTTCGAAATGATATAATATTGGCCATGGTTGCATTTTACATATGGACGCGCACGCGCACGGTACGCGTACGCGTCCATGGGCGCACACAATTCACTTAGTCAAACACGTGGCCAGCAATTTTAGAAGCCTTGTGGGCCCAATCCAACTCATTTCTGATGCTATTTAAGCCAGGGATTGAAGGGAAATTAACATACTTTCACGCATTAGTTTAGTTTTATTTTAGTTTTCACATGCTTTAGTTAGTTTTAGAGAGAGAAGCTCTCACTTCTCTCTAGGATTAGGAGTAGGTTAGATCTAGATTAGAATTTCTTAGATCTATGTTTAATTCATGCTTTGATTTACTTTTCCTTTACAATTTCTAGTTCCTCTTCTTCCCCTCTCTCTAATTTTGTATTTCATTCTTGTGATCCTTTACTTTTATGTTCATGCACTTTTGTTTCTTCTATTTTCATTTCAATGCAATTTATGTTTTCATGTTCCTTTGTTGTTCATTTCATTTGTTGTTGTTTAATTTCTTGCAATTGAGTAATGTAGATTTACTTTCCTTGCACTTTTTACTATGCTTTCTTTTTATGCCTTCCAAGTGTTTGATAATATGCTTGGTTGGATTTTAGAGTAGATTTTAGTGCTTTTGGCTTGGGAAGGTAACTTAGGAACTTTTGAGTTGCTAATGTCCAAGTGATTGACGATTGGGAGCCATTAACTCTAGATCTCACTAATTGAATTGGTTGAGAACCAGGACTTATGGACTTGGATTGACATAGCTCACTTGACTTTCCTCTACTATTAGTTAGGGGTTAACTTAGTGGGGTTGGTCCTTGCCAATTCTCATGTTGTGGTTAGTGATTAGGATAGAGATCCTTGACCACCAACCTTTGCCAAGACCTCTTTAGTTGTTAGTTTATTTTCATTTCCATTTACTTTTCATGTCTCCTATCAAAAACCCCAAAATACCCCAAAACCAATAACAAGAACACTTTATTGTAATTCCTAGAGAGAATGACCCGAGGTTCAATACTTCGGTTTATAAATTTAGGGATTTGTACTAGTGACAAACAAATTTTTGTATGAAAGGACTATTGCTTGGTTTAGGAACTATATTACAACGAGCTTTCAATTGTGAATTCTAAACCACACAAAAGTCTAATCATCAGTTGCCTCCCAACAAGCGCTTCTTTAATGTCAATAGCTTGACAGTGAGCTCTCATGGAGCCTCACAGATGTTCAGAGCAGTGTTGGGACCACCCAACTCCAAACTTAGAGTTTGAATGTGGGGGTTCAACACCAAACTTAGAGTTTGGTTGTGGCCTCCCAACACCAAACTTAGAGTTTGACTGTGGGTGGCTTTGGTTGACTCTGCAGTGAGAGAAGCTTTTCATGCTTCCTCTCCATGGTTACAGAAGGAGATCCTTGAGTTTTAAACACAAGGTTGTCCTTATTTAGTTGAAGGACCAACTCTCCTCTGTCCACATCAATCACAGCTTTTGCTGTGGCTAGGAAGGGTCTTCCAAGGATGATGGATTCATCCCCATCCTTCCCAGTGTCTAGGATTATGAAATCAGTAGGGATGTAAAGGCCTTCAACCTTTACTAACAAGTCCTCTACTAATCCATAAGCCTGTTTTATTGATTTGTCTGCCATCTCTAGTGAGATTCTTGCAGCTTGTACCTCAAAGATTTTCAGTTTCTCCATTACAGAGAGTGGCATAAGGTTTATCCCTGACCCAAGGTCACATAGAGCCTTCTCAAAGGTCATGGTGCCTATGGTACAAGGTATGAAGAACTTTCCGGGATCCGGTTTCTTCTGGGGCAATGTCTGCCTTATCAATTCACTGAGTTCATTGGTGAACAAGGGGGGTTCATCCTCCCAAGTATTATTACCAAATAAACTGGCATTCAACTTCATGATGGCTCCTAGATATTTAGCAACCTTCTCTTCAATGATGTCTTCATCCTCTTCAGAGGAAGAATAGTCATCAGAGCTCATGAATGGTAAAAGGAAGTTCAATGGAATCTCTATGGTCTCTGGATGAGCCTCAGATTCCTGTGGTTCCTCAAGGGGAAACTCCTTATTGGTCAGTGAACGTCCCAGGAGGTCTTCCTCACTAGGATGTCCTTCTCCTCCTCTCTGGGTTCGGCCACACCAAGTAAGGTTATGTTCTTGCACTCTCTTTTTGGATTCTCTTCTGTATTGCTTAGGAGAGTACTAGGAGGAGTTTCACTGACTCTTTTACTCAGTTGGCCCACTTGTGCCTCCAAATTTCTAATGGAGGACATTGTTTCATTCATGAAACTTAGAGTGGCCTTAGATAGATCAGAGACTATATTTGCTAAGCTAGATGGATTCTGCTCAGAATTCTCTGTCTGTTGCTGAGAAGATGATGGAAAAGGCTTGCTATTGCTAAACCTGTTTCTTCCACCATTATTAAAGCCTTGTTGAGGCTTTTGTTGATCCTTCCATGAGAAATTTGGATGATTTCTCCATGAGGGATTATAGGTGTTTCTATAGGGTTCTCCCATGTAATTCACCTCTGCTATTGCAGAGTTCTCAGGATCATAAGCTTCTTCTTCAGAAGATGCTTCTTTAGTACTGTTGGATGTAGCTTGCAATCCATTCAGACTCTGAGAAATCATATTGACTTGCTAAATCAATATTTTGTTCTGAGCCAATATGGCATTCAGAGTATCAATTTCAAAAACTCCCTTCTTCTGAGGCGTCCCATTACTCACAGGATTTCTTTTAGAAGTGTACATGAACTGGTTATTTGCAACCATGTCAATGAGTTCCTGAGCTTCTGCAGGTGTTTTCTTTAGGTGAATGGATCCACCTGCAGAATGGTCCAATGACATCTTTGATAATTCAGACAGATCATCATAGAATATATCTAGGATGGTCCATTCTGAAAGCATGTCAGAAGGACACTTTTTGGTCATTTGCTTGTATCTCTCCCAAGCTTCATAGAGGGATTCACCTTCTTTCTGTTTGAAGGTTTGAACATCCACTCTAAGCTTGCTAAGCTTTTAAGGAGGAAAGAACTTGGCTAAGAAAGCTGTGACCAGCTTATCCCAAGAGTTCAGGCTATCTTCAGGTTGAAAGTCCAACCATATTCTAGCTCTGTCTCTTACAGCAAACGGGAAAAGCATAAGCCTATAGACCTCGGGATCAACCCCATTGGTCTTAACAGTATCACAGATTTGCAATAATTCAGTTAAGAACTGAAAAGGATCTTCTGATGGAAGTCCATGAAACTTGCAATTCTGTTGCATCAGAGAAACTAATTGAGGCTTTAGCTCAAAATTGTTTGCTCCAATCGCAGGAAGTGAGATGCTTCTTCCATAGAAGTTAGAAGATGGTGCAATAAAGTCACCAAGCATCTTCCTTGCATCTCCACCATTGTTATTATTTTCGGCCATGTCTCCTTCTTTTTCGAAAATTTCTGTCAGGTTTTCTCTAGAGAGTTGTGCTTTAGCTTCCCTTAGCTTCCTCTTCAGAGTCCTTTTAGGTTCAGGGTCAGCTTCAACAAGAATGTTCTTATCCTTGTTCCTTCTCATATGAAAAAGAAGAGAACGGAAAAGAAAATATGGAATCCTCTATGTCACAGTATAGAGATTCCTTTATGTGAGTAGAAAAAGAGGAGAATAGAAGAAGGAGAAGAGAAAGATTCGAGAATTAATTAAAATAAAATAAAAATATTTTTGTTTTTATTTTAAATTAGAATTCAAAGATAAAAAAAGAAAAATAAAATTAGATTAAATTTAAAACAATTAGTTAATTAAAAAAATTTTGAGAAAGGGGGAAGGAGTTTTCGAAAATTAGAGAGAGAAAATTAGTTAGGTGGTTTTGAAAAAGATATGATTGAAATAGAAAACTTTTAAAATAAAATAGAAATTCAGGTAGTTAATTAAAAAAAAGATTTGAAAATCAAATTTGAAAAGATAGGAAGTTAGAAAAGATTTTGAAAATTGATTTTTGAAAAAGATATGATTGAAATGATTGAAATTATTTTGAAAAAGATTTGATTGAGAAGATATGATTGTAATTTATTTAAAAAAATATATGATTGAAAAGATATGATTGAAGAAGAAATTAAAAAGATTTTATTTTGAAAAAGATTTTGAAATTAGCAAGCAAAAAGATATGATTGAAAAGATATAATTGCAATTTATTCAAAAAAAGATATGATTGAAAAGATATGATTGAAGAAGAAATTAAAAAGATTTGATTTTGAAAAAGATTTTGAAACTAGCAATCAAAAAGATATGATTGAAAATTAGAAAGATATGATTTTGAAAATTAAAGTTAATTACTTGACTAACAAGAAACAAAAAGATATGATTTTAAAATTTAAAGATTGAACCTTTCTTAATAGGCAAGTAACAACTTGAAATTTTTGAATCTAAAAATGAAATGTTAGTGAGATTTTCGAAAATATGAAGTAAGAATAGGAAAAAGATTTTGAAAATCAATTTTTAAAAAAAAATTCGAAAATATATAAAAACAAATGAAAAAAAATTGATTTTTGAAAAAGATTTGAAAAGATAGAATTTTGAAATTGAAATTTATGAGTAAAACAAGGAAAGATATATTTTTTATTTTTGGATTTTTAATGATGAGAGAAAAAAACACTAAATTGAAACAAAACATAAAAATTATGAATCAAAACAACTAATGCATGCAAGAACACTTTAAATGTCAAGATGAACACCAAGAACACTTTGAAGATCAAGATGAACAACAAAACTTATTTTTGAAAATTTTTAAGAAAAGAAAAACATACAAGACACCAAACTTAGAAATTTTCAAACTTTAGACACTAATAATTCAAAAATGCATATGGAAAACAAGAAAAGACACAAAACAAGAAATTTTAAAGATCAAACAAGAAGACTTACTAAGAACAACTTGAAGATCATGAAGAACACCATGCATGAGTTTTCAAAAATTTTTAGGGAAAAGTTAAAACATTCAATTGACACCAAACTTAAAATTTGACACTAGACTCGAACAAGAAACACAAAATTTTTGGTTTTTATGATTTTATTAATTTTTTTTTGTTTTTTTTTTTCGAAAATTATTTTGGGAAGAACGAAAAAGAAGAAAATTTTTTTGTATTTTTTTGAAAATAAGAAATAAAAAGCTTAAAATTAAAATAAAATTACCTAATCTGAGCAACAAGATGAACCGTCAGTTGTCCAAACTCGAACAATCCCCAGCAACGGCACCAAAAACTTGGTGCACGAAATCGTGATCATTCATTCCTTGGTAACGGCGCTGAAAACTTAATACGCACGTTCATAATCTTAGTTCTTTGTCACAACTTCGCACAACTAACCAGCAAGTGCACTAGGTCGTCCAAGTAATAAACCTTACGTGAGTAAGGGTCGATCCTACGGAGATTGTCGGCTTGAAGCAAGCTATGGCCACCTTGTAAATCTCAGTCAGGCAGATTCAATTGGTTATGGAGATTTGATAATTAAAATATAATTAAAATATAAAATAGGTTAGAAATACTTATGTAATTCATTGGTGAGAATTTCAGATAAGCGTATGGATATGATTTTATTCCTCCTGAACCTCTGCTTTTCTACTGCTTTCATCCAATCACTCATACTCCTTTCCATGGCAAGCTGTATGTTGGGCATCACCGTTGTCAATGGCTACATCCCGTCCTCTCAGTAAAAATGGTCCAAAATGCGCTGTCACCGCACGGCTAATCATCTGTCGGTCCTCGATCATACTGGAATAGGATTCAGTAATCCTTTTGCGTCTGTCACTACGCCCAGCACTCACGAGTTTGAAGCTCATCACAGCCCTCCCTTCCCAAATCCTACTCGGAATACCACAGACAAGGTTTAGACTTTCCGGATCTCAAGAATGGCCGCCAAAAATTCTAGCCTATACCACGAAGACTCTGATCTCACGATCAAGAGGCTAAGAGATATGCATTCAAGCTTGCTTTCATGTAGAACGGAAGTGTTTGTCAGGCACGCGTTCATAAGTGAGAATGATGATGAGCGTCACATAATCATCACATTCATCATGTTCTTGTGTGTGAATGAATATCTTAGAGAAGAAATAGGCTTGAATTGAATAGAAAAAGAATAGTACTTTGCATTAATTCATGAGGAACAGTAGAGCTCCACACCTTAATCTATGGTGTGTAGAAACTCTACCGTTGAAAATACATAAGTGAAAATAGGGTAGACATGGCCGAGTGGCCAGCCTTCCATGGAGGTTTCAGAACGTCAAAGTTATATAATGTGTTCCAGAGATGTGAAATAAATCACTAAAAGTAGTTTTTATACTAAACTAGTGACTAGGGTTTACAGAAATGAGTAAATGATGCAGAAATCCACTTCCGGGCCCACTTGGTGTGTGCTTGGGCTGAGCATTAAAGCTTTCACATGTAGAGGTCTTCCTTGGAGTTAAATTCCAGTTTGTAACCTATTTCTGGTGTTTAACTCTGCTTTGCAACCTGTTTCTGGCGTTTAACTCCAGAATAGGGCAGAAAGCTGGCGTTGAACGCCAGTTTGCATCATCTAAACTCGGGCAAAGTATGGAGTATTATATATTGCTGGAAAGCCCTGGATGTCTACTTTCTAACGCAATTAAGAGCACGCCATTTGGACTTCTGTAGCTCCGGAAAATCCACTTTGAGTGCAGGGAGGTCAGAATCCAACAGCATCTGCAGTCCTTCTTCAGCCTCTGAATCTGATTTTTGCTCAAGTCCCTCAATTTCAGCCAGAAATTACCTGAAATCACAGAAAAATACACAAACTCATAGTAAAGTCCAAAAATGTGATTTTTATTTAAAAACTAATAAAAATATATTAAAAACTAACTAAATCATACTGAAAACTATGTAAAAATAATGCCAAAAAGCGTATAAATTATCCGCTCATCAATGATTCATTCTATGACAAACCATAAGTGTCTAAACCCTAATCTCTTAGTGATTTAGCCTCTTCTAACCTTCTTTAACCGCCACTCTAGTGGTCACTTAATTGCGATAAGAGGGTGAACTTCCAAAACTAGTTTATGTCCAAAAAAGCCCTCGTTACCCAAAGTTGACTGGATTTTATGTCACATATCCCAATTAGTTCATGTAATTAACAATTCAGGAGGAATTTGTTTTCAACCTGTAGTTCAAGCGAGATAACTCTCTCGAGAATCACAAAAAGTCATGTAGAATAAGGGTCATACTCTCGTTCCACCCAGATTCGTAAGATTAAGAATAAAAACAATCCTTAGAATTGAATCAATATATTAATTAAAATAGAACAATAATAGTTCTAATCCATAGAAATAAATAGAGCTCCTAACCTTAACCAAGAGGTTTAGTTGCTCATGACTTACAGAGAAACTAGGGTTCTGAAAACGTGCGAAAGGAAGAAGATCACAAATACAAGTGAATTTTTCCCTTTTATACTAACCTAATTTGATACAAAAATAAAATAATAAATTCTAAACCTAAAAGATATTGTTTGCAAATAAATATTACAAAAAAAATAAAATATAACTAATGAATGCTAAATCCACTTGAGAAGCCCATGCGAGAGTGAATTCGGCTTGCTGCTGGTGTTAAATTCCATATTGGGCGTTTAACGCCCTAGGGGGAGCAGCAGCGTTCTAGCTCTGATCCGTTGTTGGCACTAAACGCCAGTTGGGCATTTAGCACCCAAGGAGGGTGCTGCCAGCTCTAAACTCCGCCAAATTGCTCTGAATTTCACTTGAAACCATAAAAACACCAAAACAACTCAAAGTAGCATCCAAAGGGGTTTTTTGCACTAAATTCAAGTAAAATTAAATAAAGTCTAGCTAAAAACAACTGGAAAATGATAAGAAAAAAGGTATAAGATGCTCACGCATCATATAACATCCTCACTATCAGAATGTCACACCTATGGCTGCGCCACTCTGATAGCAAGAATATTATGATGACTTCTATATATTAAATAATAAGATATGAGCCTTTGACTTGAAAATGTATTGCTGTTTTGTTGGAAATACCGAAAATACTTTCAAATTTTTACCAACATGCAAATACATATATACAAAACTTCTTAGACAAGTAACTTATATATATTATATACATACAAATCATACCACTCCCATCTCTGTTACAAAATTATAAAAATAAAGCTGAGAAGAATCTATAACATATATATACAAATAGAAATAGGATATCTAAGAACTTAACAAAAACTCCACAAGCTTCCTCGTCAATCCTGAAAAGAGAAGTCTGTACAGGGGTGAGAACATCGTCCTCGCTGGTTCTCAGTAGAGAATTTTTAAGAATAGTTATAAGAGGATATGTGTAAACAGTAGAATGAATTTTGAAAATAGAGATCTTCATTCGTTTTATGAATCTTTTTTTTAAACCACAGCGATTAATAGTACAAAAAAACCAACTTCATATCTTTTCTTATAAAAGTTCCAATCTCGACAATTCGCATAATACTCCAATACATACCAAAAAGTCAATCAATCAAAAAATTCACCAATCACGGCCTCCAGACCAAATTCATCGCCCGATTACAAAGAGGTCAGCAAGGCGAAAGCGATAGAGGCAGGTTAATGCAAGAAGTTATAAAAAGTAACCCATAGAAAGCGACCTGACGAGGTCTGACTAAAAATGGATTACTAAAAATAACTTAACAAGGTCCGACAGAGAAGTCGGACCAATAAAAGGATCACTAAAAAGGGATGAAGACAACTCGTAAAGGCCAAAAGTGCTTCGCTGAAAGGTACAAGTCTTGCGAAAAAGACATTACTTAAAAAGCGAAAGAACAAGTCGAAACGGCACTAAAAAGTCATACTAACAAACTACAAAGAAAAGGTTCCTTAGCAGGTACACTACCTAAAAAGTTGTTGGAATATGACTAAAAAGCCCGAGGAAGGAGGTCGCACAGGTCGACGTCAGAGGAACACGGGTACGAACTCAGAACAGGGCTACAGAAAAGTCATCCGAAACTAAAAAGGTTCTATCTAAGGAACACTAAAAAGCTGTCAGATGAATCACTAAAAAGCCAGCCACCAAGCCGCAAAGATTGCCCGACTTGATACAAGGTTGACCAGCGCCAAGTCAAAGCAAGGCATCACCCCCAAAGGCAAGGGTAAATAACTCACTCAAAGGAGGTCAGACTGGGAAGTACTTGAATAAAAGTTTGAAGGGTTGCAAAAAAAGTAAAACCCCAAACGTTTGGCAAAATGCAGCTTCCATAATAAAACATTAAAGACTCAAAAGGCCACCTGAAAAGCAGCCTTAGAGTTTAAAGTGTTTGATTTTTGCAAAATAAAGTTGCTAGGAAGCAACCAAATGTCAAAAAAGTTAACCTCAGAAAGATTTACAAAAAACAAGTTCAAAGTCCACAAGTCGGACTATAACAATACACAAAAGTCATAAAGAATCCAAATTCTCCCCAGTAGTACTATCCTTGGTTGAAGGAGGAGGAATGGTCGAGATCGGGGTAGCATCAACAGTTCCATCTGCCCGGTTCAGAATTTGCACATCGGGCTCGAACTCTGGATGGTCGACCTCTGAAGGGACAGAAGAAGCTGAAGCTGCTGAGGCTTTCCTTGGTGGCACAAGAGTAGGACCCCCATCGTCATCATCAGGGGCAGGCACAATCTAGCCATCCACTACCATATTATCCACACTAAATAAGGAGAGATCGGCCTCAAGAGCAATAACTCGGACCTGAACCTTCAGGATCTCGAACATGTCAGTCATACTAGTTACCATGTGACCTTGAAGCTCGGCGTAATCATCTTGGGCCGATTGAAGTCTCTCATTGGTTTCTAGCAGCTCGCCGTAGGTCCGGGTATAGCTCTCCTTATACTTTTTTGCAGCCTCATCAGACAAGTTAGCAGCTGCCTCCGCCCTAGTAGCCCGCTCTTTTTCCTTCTCCACATCAATTTCCAACTTTGTAACCTTGGCATCAAGCTCATCTTTCAGACCCTTCATCCTATTAAATTCAGCTCGGGCATCCTCTAGAAAAGCCTTCGTAGCACAGACAAGGGACTCCTTAACATCTCGGGATAAGGCCGCGCCAACATTGGCCATCCGGATGCTATTGCTCGTTATGAAATCAAGGTGATGAAGGATCGAGACGTCGTCCATAGGGACTTTACCATGTGGAGCAATCAATTCTGTAGCAAAGGATATGCCATCAAATTCTTTGTCATTCAAATCATAGGTCCCAATAGTTTTTTGCTTCTTGGGAGCAGGACCGCTAGCAGGAGAAGAGGAAACAGGACCAGAAGTCACCTGAGATGGATCAACGGGAACTACCCGAACTCTAGGGACCGGGATGCTCTTTCTCGGCCCCTGAGAGTCAGAAGTCGGCCTCTTTGGGGACACCTGAGAAGACCCTTCTCCTGATGTCTTTGCAGACAAGTTCTAGGCAACCGACGCCTTCTTGGCCCTCTGGAAGGCCTTCATGGAATCTGAAGACTTCACCATCTCTGAAAAGGAAGCCAAGAAAACAACTCACAATAACATAGAGGGATAAAATTTACAAACAAATCAAAAAGGACTATTGGAAAAAAGTCAAACGCTACCTAGTTCCGCACGAAGAAGGGAAGGATCACTCAGAAACTTCTTCGTATCCAAGTAAGGAGGCTCCCCCCAATGTTCCTCTAAAATGCCTACCAAAGCTTATTCTACTTCACTCAGACTCTCCCAAGGATATTTGACTACTACTGCATTTTCTCGCCAACATAAAGGGAAGGTTGGCTCGTTATTTTCATCTAAGAAGAAAGGGTGGACATCCTCGATAGCTCGGACCTTAAAGTTGTAGTTCTTGAAATCACGAAAAGACTCATCATACATAGAGAACACTTTCTTCCCTTGAGTATGTAACACCCTAACTACCAAAGCTCACACTTCCGGCAGCGCGACTCTGATAGCTCGGACATTACGACGACTTTTATACTATTTAATACTAAAATATGAGTCTGTTTAAAACTTTAAACCGCAATACCGTTCCCAAAAATACTTTCGATATACAACGTACATCCATACATACCATACAAATTACAAAAACTCATGAAGAGTACATCCATATATATACATACATATATATAAGTAATATTACAAGCATAATCCAATACAATTCCTATCCCTCTTACAGATCATATCAAGATGAAGGCGAGGGTACAATAAACCATAACTAAAACAATACAGAGCATCACAACAACCATTAAATAAGCTCTTCGTAACTTCTGCGCCCATATCCTGAAAGGGGAAAAATGTAGGGAGGTGAGAACATCATCCTCGAAAGGGTTCTCAATAGAGGGTTTTTGGGAATTACTGTAATAGGATACATGAAGATAACCGCACCAGTGATTAATAACTGTCTTATGCCTCTTTTCAAAAACAACAGTTTTCAATAAGGTAAAGTCGGAAATCTTTTCTGAAAGAGGAACCGTTCAATTCTCAAAAACACCAAAAGCCTTTCAAAAAGGTTTATCTATGCTGAACCAAAATAGCCTTTCATATTTTTCCAAATCAGAAACACAAAACCGAAACCAACCATCGGTCCATCTCAATCCAACCACGGCCCTAGGCCCAAACAATCCAACCATCAACCAAATCACCACAATCCAACAGAGTCCCAATTGCAAACACAGATAGGAAGTTCAAGCACAAACAAACAGTTACAGCAAGTAGAATAATTAGCAGTTAATCACAAAGGCAAACCAAGTACAATATGCACACCCAAACAATGTCACATAGATGCATATGATGCATGCCTGTCCCTAGTGGCTGATGATATCATCTGTCGGTTATATAGCCAACCCGACACGTCCTGGTAGCTAACCATGGACAGAAACACCCATCGCGGAGCAAGTAGGTTTGAGCTACAACCCCATTGCTACTACCCGCTCAACCCAGAGCCAGTGGAATAACCACTACTGCGGCTACTACCCAGGCGGGTGTTTAAAAGCTCAACCTGGAGCGAGTGGAATCACCACTACTACCGCTACTACCCAGGCGTCACAGTCTCTGACCTGGAGCAAGTGGGACGAACCACAATCCTTGCTACTACCCAGGTATCTCAAACATATATTCATTCAGTTCCAGCCATGGATCAACATCCATCTCAGCCATCCGGCTTAAATTCAACATTCATAGTCAGCCATACGGCCCATAACTCATTCGGCAATCAGCCATAAATCAATATCATACACAGCCATTCCGGCTCACGGTTAAATCCAAAATCAGCCAATATTCATAATCGTACACAGCCATTCCGGCCCATAACAAAATAGCACTTCCACCGTTCAACATCATTAAATTCATAAAACCGGCATTTAAGCCATAAATCACTTTTCTCAAGCCAATTCACTTTGAAATCAAATTTCAACTCTTTTTAGCCTTGGCTTTAAAGATCTCATTTCTCAAATCATCTCAGGCTCGTAAGCCAAATTTACTCAAAGTGAGTTCCTTTTTAAAACAAAGCCACTCTTGGCATTCTCTTTTCAAAACTTCCAAAAACCATGGAAAGTTAAAGATTCATTTTGGGAACATTCAAAATCACTCATCCAACAATGGGATGTTATAACAAAAGTTTCTCGGCAGAGTCCCAAGTCTTAAGGGAAGGTCATCTTACATCAATTCTTTAAAATTCATTGAAACTCTTAAAATCATAGATTCTCGGTTCAAGTAAGTAAAACTGAATTTATTATGAAACTGAACCATACAAAATCACAAGTTCTAACCCGGTCCAAAAATCAACTCATTTGAAACGGAACCGGTTCATTTGAATCAAACCGCTTTCAGATTTCTTTTTGGAACCCATTTTTCCAACTCTTCCAAAATGCCTCAAACTTGATTACTCAATCAAAAGTCTAGGTTCCTTTAAAAATCACTAAAAACTCCTTTTTATATTGAAATCAATATTAGAGCATCATTCTTTCCTTCACTGATTCAAACGGTAAAAATAGTTCAGTTCTAAATAAGCCGAACTCAACGTATAAGGTTCATCAAATAAATTAAGCTTGAAAACATAAATATCCTCTTAATAAATCAAATAATACAATTTCTCAAATCCAACCCTTTTTAAATAACCTTTCAAACAAGACTAAGAGTTTATAGAAATTTCGGCAGTACCTCCCCTAAAACTTGGACTTTTGCCACCCGGTTCGGGTCCCAACTAAACCGTTCCTCATTCCTTTTCAACAACACAAAACCATAAATCAATTCAAAGCAGGCTAAATCCAACAATCGCCTCAGTGGCGTATCTCAAGGATACCATTTCAAAATCAACTCAATATCAATCGATTTAACTCATTTCCAAAGCTTTAAAGAATCAGTTCGGCAGTAAATCATTTGTCCAAAACCAAGTCAATTAAAGTAAACCAAGCTGAATTCAAAAATGCATTCGACTTTTCACATCATTGAAATAATTGACTCAGTTCAAACCAATCCTCAACGGTTTAAACTCAGATTTCAAATCTTTAAAGAATCAACTTTAAAACATTACATTTCATAAAGCCGCACAACAATTCAGCCAAACCAACATCCATAATCATTCGAGTCAATCAAATAATACTTAAGGCAATTACAATCACCAAATACACAATATCTCACATCAGTATCCATATGTAATAATTCCAATACATAAAACATAGTTTTTGGAAAGCGCCCCTACCTTAGAACGCAATTCCATAACCCAAACACGTCACAGGAACCTCCTCTCTTAAACCGGGATCACCAACAACCGCAACCTCGGCTCCAAGCTACTCCCGCGGTAACCATAACAACACTAATCGCAGCATATAACAATCAGGAATGACCCCACGTTACCAAAACTCATATTCATTAACCAAACACAACCGAATACTAACGCGAGGCTTTTCGAAACATAAATTACTTACTGAGCTAGCGAAACGAAGCAGCCGCAAACTTCGAGCACGACACGCAAGCATCGATATACAACCCTGTGACAAATAACGCTACAACGCCTCAGCCGAAATTATTAGAACAGCGACAAAAGGCTCCTTGAACCAAAACGCTTACCAAGATTGAGGGAGAATGGCTGAACCGAATAGCGACGGTCTCCGAACCGGTTCGGCGGCAGCCCGGCAGCCACCTCAAGCGGCAGTAGGGACCTAAACAACATGTAGCGACAATGAAGTTCCCAGAAGCTCAACAGAAAAGAGAATCAACTTAAAACCCTTACCGTCATAATTTTTCGGCGACGGCAGTGGCATTTTCCGGCTGCCAGGCACGGCGGCGCGACTGATTTCTCCCCCGGGAACGGCTGTGACAGAACCAGCGTCTCCTTCTTCCGTTCACAATCCCAGCGGCAGACACAGTGGTGGTTCTGGGCAGCTCTGGTGGCAATGGGCTCCGACAACTTGCATAATCCCGAGGCAGAAACAGACAGCAACTCTGGTGGTCTTCTCCGGTGACGACACCAGCCACCACGGGGACGGCGGCGGTGAAACCCCAACAGCGCCAGCGCTGCACAGTAGGGACGAGGATGGAGCTTCTTCTCGGTCAGTGGTTCGCAGCTCACGGTAACGCGCAAAACACCTCCTTTGGTGGTGACTGCTCCACTCTCCCCTGCGGCGGCGTCGAGAATCCAAGACGGCGACGCGATCTCAAGCCCACGGACAGGATGGTGGTGATGGCAGTTCAACTCACTCACCTCCATCGCGTCTCACTCTCGACATCTCTCCTTCCCCCTCTTCGACCGGCACCAAGGCGGACTAACACGTAATGGCGGCGACGAGCGTGCAGGGCGCGGCGACTCCGGCAGTCACGGCGACGGCGTGATGGCGGAGAAGCCCAGCGCGCGGCGCAGTATCTTTCCTCCCCTCCTCTCCTTCTTCTCCTCCACGGATCCGTTTCTCCCTTCCCCAGCTTCCCTTTCTATTTCTTTCTTTCTTTCATCTTTGCAGCTGTTGCTGCTGCTGATTGTTGGGAGAGGGTTTTGGTAGCTGTAGGGTTAGAGGGAATGGGTAACTGGGTTAGGTTTTTTTTTTGGGTTAGGGGTAGCTTCGTAATTTCAAATAAAAATAGGGCCAATATAGTAATTAAAATAGATTTTAACCCAACAATAATAAAGCATAAAAATACTATTGGCTCATCAATTTTACAAATTATTTTCAATAAAAGGTCCAAATCAAATAATTAGAAATAATATTATTAAATCCTTTATTTTCTCAAAACAGTGGTATCAATATTCTAAAATATTAATTGTTTAGTCCAAAATCATATAAAAATCTTTATTATTTCACAACTATCAACCTTATACCTTAAATATAGAAAATAATCCAATAATTTGTGAAATTGGATAATAATCATAACTTATCTCAAATCCAATAAATCAAAATTTGCTTTTAATTTCTTTAATAAAGAAATTTCTGAAATTAAAGCTATAGAAACACTGAATTTGAAATTAGCTAATGATAGCCCTTTTTCAAAGATTTTGGGTCTTACAGAGTAGCTCGGAAAGAAATCCAAGAAGCTTTCTTCTTAGCTACCGCAGGCTTTGTCAACACAAAAAGATATAGAAAGAGAGTTTCGGTAGGTCGGACACCCAATTCCTGACACAACAGTTGAAAAATCTTTATAAAACCCCATGAGTTCGGATGGAGCTGAGAAGGGGCCACATTACAAGACCACAACAGGTCGTGGTAAAAGAGATTGTGATATTCAGCTGACTAAAAAAGTAGTCATAAGCATAGAAAAAGGGTCGTTTTGCCTGAGTTAAGGAAGGAAAACTAACCCTCTCCTCAGGGTCAGGTGACACCACACTACAAGAAAATGGAATATTTGTAACAAAAAATTTGTATCAAATTTAAAATTGTTACCAAAAATAGTATTTTGTAATAATAATTAGTGATTGTTACAAAAGGATAATGTTTTGTAACAACATTACAAGTTGTTACAAAACATGATAATATTTTGTAACAACCTGTTTTATTTTGTTACAAATTATGTTAGTTTTTATAACGAAATGGTGTTTTGTTACAAAATATTGTAATATTTTGTAACAAAAAAAAAATAAGTTGCAAAAATTCAAAATATTTTTTAACAAAACAACTTTCTGTTTCAAAAACTCTAGTTATTTTGTAACAAAAAAATAATTTGTCACAAAATTCAATATTGTTTGTAACAAGTTAATTATTTGTCCTAAAATATAAGTATATTTTATAACAATTTTTTTTCAAAGTGTTAAACACTTTAAGAGTAAAAGAATATTGTGTATATATTTTTTTAAAAATAATTTTATTTTATTTCAAAAATTAAAATTGTTTATATAGTGTGTAAGACGTAAAAATTTTAGAAGATCTTATTAAGAGCTAATTTAGATTTATTTATTATTAAGTATTTTAATCTCTGAAATTATTCTATTAAAGATAATTAAACAAATTCTGATTAATTGAGTTTAAAGATTTTATAATTATTAAATTATTTTTTATATTTAAATTATAAAATTTAGAAAATGTAAAATAATAAGAACTTTATATGATTTGGTTTAAATATTTTAGATTTTAGAATTTAATACTTTAATTTTTATAAACAAAGAAAATTAATTATATTATCTCTAATACTTTAATTAGAATATTTTATTAAGTTAATTTGTAAATTTATGATTAAATAATATTTTTTTAAGATAAAGAAAGTTAATTGTATTACCATGTATTTTCAATTAGAGTAATTTATTAAGAATGAATAAGTATTTTTATATCACAAATAATATTTTAAAGTTTAGAGTTTAAGTTAGTTTTTCAAATATTAATACTTTATACTCTAATTTTATTAAAAATATTTTACTCAAATTAAATCCAAAATTTCTAATTCTATACACAAACCCTAACCCTTTTACCCCACCATCTTACTGTCATTTACACCGCCATCCCTTCCCAAAAACTCAATACTCAGCTGCTTTTGAAAACAAACGAAAAGAAAGAAAGAAAGAAAGAAAGAAAGA
Organism: Arachis hypogaea; assembly: GCF_003086295.3. Classification (NCBI taxonomy): domain Eukaryota; kingdom Viridiplantae; phylum Streptophyta; class Magnoliopsida; order Fabales; family Fabaceae; genus Arachis; species Arachis hypogaea. The sequence goes on from NC_092052.1 coordinate 55,771,130, forward strand.
AAGAAAGAAACAGAGGGAGCAAAGAGGAGAAAGGGGAAAAAGAAAGGGAGACGTCGTCGCTGCTGCCACCGTCGAGGGAGAGAGAGCACGTCGCGAGCCAGAGACGCCGCCAGGGAGAAGAGGAGCCGTTGTGCTCCGCCGATGACCAGCCGCCGTCGAACTTCGAAGAGAGAAAGACAGTGCGCGAAGATGAGAGAGAGGGGAAGCCGATCCTGTCACCGCCGCCGCACCCAGTCGCTGTCAACGTTACGAGAGCTCATCGCTGTCACTAGCGAGAATCGTCGCCGCTGCTGTTGCTGAAGCCACTATCTTCGTTAGTTACTCAGTCTTGTCTTTGTTTTTGGTCCTCCTTGTGTGCCGAAGTCGCTGCTGCCGTGATGGGTGGTCGTGGGGTTGCTTGTGCTTAAACAAAGCTATTACTGCTGCTGCTCCCTGTCGTTTGTTCCTTTCAAGTTTTAGTAAGTTGTCCTTGTTCCAAAACCCTTATTGTTACCGTTCTTTTTTCATGGTTGATTGAGAATGCTGAGATGTTAATATGTTAGGGTTATGTCAATACCACTGCAAATTGTTCACTGGCATTGCCGTTGCTGATCCGATTTAAGGCTATTGCTGCTGCTGCGGGTTAGAACGAAGTTGAAGTCATGCTTAATTTTGTGGTTTTCAACTAACTGAGGTAGGGGATTTGTTTTAAAAATAAATGTTTTAAGTTATGAATTCCAATAAAATTAAATGAGTAACTGTAAATGGTTTATGATTGCTTTGTGTGAATAATTGTTAGTATTGAGTTGAATCATAGCTGTAATTGATGATTGGTTTAATGATTTAATGTAATGATTATTGATGATGTTGTGTATTTTGAAGTTATACTTGCTGCTAGTACTTGTTGATGTTGATTTTGTGTATGGAATGTTGCTATGGCTGCTGGAAATTGATTTTATGAATCAGAACTTGAGATATGTTGTTATAGATGAGATGCTGAAGAATGGATGCTGTGATAATATGGTTACGTTGCACCTATGATATGAAATTGTGATATATTGAATTAAGAGTTCTTGGGCAACTTTGGTTAGTCAAAAGAAAGTTAGAAATATGGTTTTAGATGAATCCTAGGCTTGAATATAGGAATTGGTATGTGAGGTTGTTGGAAATACTTTGTGCAGAAAACTGCATAATTGGCAGCAGAATGAATGAATTTTTGGGAGTATTCCAGACCTAATTTTTAGATGAAACTATTTTTCTGTAAACCTTTAGTGTGCCTTGCATATTCCATAAAAATTTCAGGGAATTTGGCCAAGTGGTTTGGAAGATATGATTTTTGAAAGTTTAGTGGTTGCTGCAGATTTTTCTGGTTTTTTGGTTCTGCAGCACCAACTTCCAAACACTATAACTTTTAATTTAAACAGAATTTTGAGTTGATTTCAAAAGTATTTTAAAGATCTATCAGTCTATTTTAAGTGAGTACAAGTTTCATGTTCATATCTGTTTTGTAGACTTAGATAAGTCACTTGGAAGGTCGGTTGTTTGCTGAAAACTCTGAACTGGTTTATGAAAACAGGGATCCACTTCCAATTGATAATTAATTAATCAAATGAAGTGATATGAACCTGAATCCTGATAATGTAAACTTCATTTTTAATTGATCCAATGTTGAGTACTGTTGTTGTGTGCTTGTTAATACCACCAATACTTACTGATTTTAATTGTTCATTGCTTAGTCATGGTAATTCTTTTAATTATTGAATGCCAATGATATTTTTTCTTATAAATGATAATGAGTAATGGTTTGGGGTTTGGCTTGAAGCCTGAAACTTAATTGAATTAATTGTATTTGCCCACCTATCTGTAGTGGCTGAAGATGATGCTTTCTTGGTCAAGCAAATTGGCCAGAGTTTCCGGTATTCTAAAATACAGGTATATTCCTCTTCTTATATTCATGAATAGTCAGTTTTGTTCCTTGTTAACATACATGCATCATCTATGTATGGAAGACTAAACATAGATCGAATCCATTTTCTTATCAAGGCAAGAAGGGAGGAACAAATCCAAGCTGCTCATGACGAAGCCATGTTTGGTGCTTCAGCACTTCCACCTCCTACCAGTACTGACAGTGAGCCTGAAAGGGAGAATGAGAAAGAAGTTGATAAAAAAGCTGTTGTTACAAGCCTCTTAAGTGAAACGGTAAGTGGTTTCGCTGCAGACTTATGTGGATAAGCATGATGAGTCATTTAAGTAATCCTTGTATTTGTGTGTGCATTTGTTGTTGAATAATTTCTCACATTAAGTTATTATTGCTACTCTATACTTGCTGTTGGTTGCTGCTGATTTTTTCCCTTCATTGCTTGCTTGTTGAATGATTGTTAAATTCAATGAGAAAGAAAATGCTGCTGAGTTATTGTTGTTTGTGTTGGAGTAGATGATGGTTGCTGAACTGAGATTAGTTTTATTGATAAATCTGTTGCTGAAATCGTTTAGTTTGGCTTGATTGATTTTCTATTGAATTAATGGATAAACTGCTGTGCCCCTGCTGCTTGCAAGTGTAATGGTTATTGACTTCAATGAATAGAATTCTGCCTGAATCCATTACCTTTGTTCATTTTATTGTTTTGGGTGCTGTATGATGGACCATTAATTGCTGTTCTGCTGAGTGTTGCTCTACTTCTTGGTGGTTAGATTGGTTTTAATTGTTTCCTCATGTTTTCTTGCTGGAATTGGCTTATTTACTTCCTTCCTATGAATTCATTATGATTTTTTGTGTTTTTAACTCTCAAAGAATTCATATGGAATTTGAATTGATTGATTGAAATTGTGAAATAGGCAAATTTACTGCTGAAAGGCTGCCGAAATTTATCTTAAGCTATTTTCAATATTCATCTTTGATTCTATTAATTGATTGAGTTGGTATTTAATTGCTTTTGGTTTTCAACTGTTGCTAAGCTCAATTAATTGATTATCCGGTTAAGTGCTTCACTGTTTTGGTTGTTGGAAGCTGGAAGCTTGGGTTTTGTTATTCACTATTTGGTTGTTGTCCTTGGTTGCTCAATTAAACTGCATTATGTTGTTTGAGCAAACAAGTTCTATTTGACAAATTTCTATGTCAAAATAGACCATTGTTTGCTACATGATTTCTGATTGCCTCAAGATATTTCTTTTGACTATGCACCTAACTTTTTGTTTCGGATTTTCTTATTTATAGGAGTGCTGAAATGGTGACCACATGCTACTTTGAGGGCTCAAGAATATTTTGATTCATAGAGACACTAATCTATGTTAGAACTTTTAACTTTTGGTTGAACTTGTGCAAGACATATAACTTGTAGAACTAATCAATGTACTCACTAATGTTATTTTGTTTTAAAACAATTTTAGCTAAATGAGGCTTGTTTGAATTATGTATGTTTTTACATATTATATAAATGTAGATTTGCTTAATAAATAGTTAATATATTAGTTAATTAAAAAAATGTTACAAAATAATTATTTTACTTTTGTAACTAAAGAAAAAAAATGTTACAAAATCAAGTTATATTTTGTAACAAAATTTTTTGATAGAAAAAATAGATTGTCACGAAAAATACCTTGAAGATCAAAATTTGTTATCACTTTTGTAACGTCTTCTGGTTTTTTGTATCAGAAAAAATTGTTACAAAACATCATATTGAATTGTAACAGTTCCATTTTTCGTTACAAAAACTTTTTGTAATGGGACTTACTGCAACGGCCCCTTTTTTTGTTACAAAAGACTTTTGTTTCAAAATTTCGACGTTTTGTAACAATTTTTTTTTGTTACAAATACGTTTTTTTCTTGTATTGCCAGTTCATAATTATTCTCATCATCCCTATTGCTACAAATCCTATGGAACCTCCTAAGCCTTACACAATACTCGGGATCAGCTACAGTAACACACATTAGAACTATCGAATCCAGCCAATCGGCCATATCAGCAGGAACTTTTGAAGATATCTCGACAATATTTTTTCATGAAGACATAGGCCAACTATCCCTACAGTAGAAAATAGAAAAAACAGGTCACTACCAAAACAACTCGGACGAAAAACAGAGAGTAAGGAAACTAGCGCACAAGGAACATCGCAGCAAGAGGGCACCCCAGGTTTCACAAAAAGCACCAACAAAGACTAGGGGCACCCTCTAGAGGCAATGAAGATACAAGCACACAAGCACATAGGAAAATCAACGAAAAAATCAAGATCCTAATGGAAACCCTATCCCCTTCGCCAAAAAGGGCACAACCAAAACCTCGTCGCCTAAATACCTACGAGTCCCCGGAACAAAGAAACAGAAGAAAAAAAGGTCGCAATTTGAATCCCGAACAAAAACAAAGACATACAGAAAGTTTCAACCTTTTTTTTAAAAGATTTTCCAGAAAAAAGCAACAAACTTTGTACAAAAAGAAGGCATGCAAGGATGAAAAGCGATAAGAGCAGCGACAAACAAAGCATACAAAGCACGAAAGAAACATAATATCAGAAAGACAAGGGAAGAATACCAACCTGTGCGATATAGAAGGAGTGAGCACGATAGGACCAATGGAAGTCCCAAGAAGCCAAAGAAAGAAATGATCTTTCCGACGAAGGAAAGAAAACTTCTTTTCACTGAGCAAAGAAGTGCAGAAAAGTGAGCGTAGGGGTAAGATTAAAAGTGAAACAGGAGGAAGAAGGAAATTGAAAACTAAAGATAAAAACCTCTCCTTTAATTTTCAAACGAAGTTACAAAAAAAAAAAAGAAATGACAAAGCAAAATGTAAAGCCTAATCAATGAACATTAAAAGCCTATTACTTTTGTAGTGCACATCTAAAATTCATTAAATTTGTGCTTATATTTTTTTGAACACAAATAATAACAAATAATTGATCTCTTTTGTTGCTTTGATTTTGGGAACAGCTCAATATATATAGCACTTCTTTTACAGTAAAGTCTAAGAGCAAAGTTGTTAAAAAAGTTTTTTTAAGTCACGGATACAAAACTAATAAAATCTCTGTATACTTAAAGGAAAAGAAATCGTTATTTGTCGTAAAGCAAACATAGTCGTCATTACTATTAGGCTAATGTTCAACCATATTGTTATATACATTAATGAACACATCTAAAATTATAAAATTATATACTAAATAATTTCTTAACATATCCGAAACTCATCCAAAAATAATTATATTTATTATTCTTGTTAATTAGAATAAAAAAAATTATATATACCAATTTTAAAACAAAAAAAAATTTCATAGTATTATTTTAATTTTAATTTAGTTAGAATTTAATTTTAGTTTGTTATTTTTATTTTATTTTGTTTAAATTTAAATTTAAATATTCTAACTTTAAAAAGATATAATTTTAAATTTTAAATATATAAAAAAATTAAAACCTAATATATAAAAATAATTATTATAATAAATAATAATTAATTAATGGATAAATTATAATAAATACCTACCTGCACCCATATCATATATCGTAGTATAAAATAACATTAGATGAATGGGTTGTTTAAGATTCGAAACTCAAGAGCAAGTATAAAATATCATATTATGATTTGATTTTAGTGAGTGGAACCCGATGAAAGACTAAATTATAGAATTGATATTACTTGCATAAGTTGAAATAATTATCAAAATAATGAATTGACTTTTTGGCTTTCATAATAATTTCTTTTATTCTAAATTTAAAGTAATAGAAGAAGAGAGGTAAATAAATAATTTTATATCTAACATAGATAAACAAAAAAAAAAATATAATATTAAAGAGTAATACTAAATATTAATTAATTTTTTAAATTATTTTATTTATCTTAAATATACATTCTAAATCATAAATTTTTAATTATAAATTTAAACTCTAAAATTAGCTAAGGTTAACTAGTAAAAAATAGTTTTCTATATTTTTTCGATATAAAATTTATATAATGAGTTAAATATCTCTCTCTCCACAACAAAATTATCACTCTTCCTCTTCTCCATCATGCCATTTTAAAATACTTTTGTTGTTGGTTCCTGTCTCTCTATCAACTAAATGTACCAACTCAACCGATGTTAATGAAGATGGATTTAAAGGTTAAAGCAAATTATTTGAAACTCGAGGGACTATATTTGGTTAATTAAAATTTCAAGGATTATCACGATACAATTTTCAAAGACCACTATTTAGGATTTTTTATTTAAATAAATAAAATAAAAATAAAAATAATAATTACCAAAATAAATAATTTAAAAAATATTTACCGATTTGCATTTTCCAGTCATATCTCGTTTACAGTGTAAACAAGATGAAATTGCGTGTATCTCGTTTACAGTGTAAACGAGATAAGACACATCAGCTCCAACGTGGCTATCTCGTTTACACTGTAAACAAGATAGACCCTTATCTCGTTTACACTGTAAACGAGATAAGCCCGAACCGCGCCTATAAGTATAAGTCGTTTACAGCGTGTTTCTAGGCCCCATTTTGACTTAGTCAACCTCTTTCTCTGCTCTTTTTACCCTTTTCTACTATATTTGAGACTGATACGGTGATGGCACGCCAGGCGGGGAACGACGGGGACATCAACAGACTAAACGAGACGTCGCATTACGCCGGGACAGCCGACTTCGAGGTTAGTTGCGTTCTGTTCGGTTAATCTAAGTATGTGGATATTGTTAGGATAGTCTCGTAGTGAAAAGCACTGAGTAAAATGCTTTAGGGATTGGACTGTACGATGAATTCAGAACAATATTTGCCTGTGTAAGATTGGTATGACTTAATTAGGTTTTGCTTACTGACATATGTAATTTAGAGACATGTTTAAGAGTAGACACATGGAAGTATGTTCTTAAGTAAAGTAAAAAAATTTATGATAATCTGTTTATAGGTTAAAAAAAAAATTTCATTCCGCAGAGGCCTCACCTTCTACTGCCCCGGCGAGTCAGCCATACCCTTCCTCCACCGGACGCCATCGTCCCGTATCGGGATGAGGCCGGATTCGGCGACATGGTGCCCCTCAAGGACTTCACATTTGACAATTCCCTGATTTCGGCACTCGTGGAGCGTTGGCATCCGGAGATGCATACGTTTCATCTCCCGTGGGGTGAGGTCACTATCACCCTACAAGACGGGAACCCTGTTGGGGGGTGCCTTCATGACTTTGGTAGGTGATACGACACGGAGACGTGGGCCATGGTGGAGCAGCTGCTTGGTGCTAGGCCTCCGGTGGCGGCACAGTAGGCTGTGCAGAGGAAGGAGTCGTTTACGCTGAAGCTGGTTTGATTGCGTGATCGTGTCCACCAGATGCCCCCGACCGATGACCCTGAGACCCTTCGACAATATGCCCGATACTATATTATGTTACTGATCGGAGGGTATCTGATGATAGACAAGTCCAACAACCTGGTGTACGTACGTTGGCTACCGCTTCTCCGGGACTTTGCGGAGTGTAAGGGGTTATCTTGGGGCTCTGCTGTGCTGGCCTGGACTTACCAGTCACTCTGTTTGGCAGCACAGCGGGGCGTCACGGACATCGCTGATTGCACTCCACTTTTGATGAGTTGGATTTTTCAGAGATTTCCTCAGTGATGTCCAACAGATAGAGGAGTCTACCAGTATCCGCTAGCTGCGAGGTAACCAAATATTATTTTTTCATTTCACGTTAAACATTGTTGTTAATTCGTATGGTACGTTACTTAATGAATCGTATCTATCAAAGGGATTGCAATGCTTGAAGGCCTTGACACATGACAGGAAAGACCAAAATACCTTGTCGAACATACTGCAGTCACATACTAGGAGGTGTCCATCATAGAACGGTTTGACGCATAGGTCACAAATGGTACCAGAAAAACAGTTCTGCAGTGCCTAAAGCAACTTCAGAACCTTATTGTACGACTCTTCCCAATCCCCGTAAATTTGTGCAACTGCCTTCTGCTTGGTCATCTAAACCTTTCTGTAGGATGATTTGAAGTGATAGCTTACTTAGACCGCACCTTGCAAAACCGGAATGCTTACAGAGGGGTTGGACTGAATCAACGACAAGATGACCCTGCAGATCAGATTGCTGTCTAACTGATGATGGTCTTAACAGATGGTGGGTGCTAGACAACTGTGCACTCCACCCACCCTCCAAACCTCCCTGAACACAACAAAACAAGATTGTATCAGTCTCTTCGTACACCTACTTAGTATATCGTACAGAAGTAATGAAAAGCACAAGTAAACTTAAGCTTACCAATATCCGAGGTTCTGCCGAAGGGCCACACGGAGGCTCCATTGACACCCATTCTCAGCTTGACGGCACTGCACATGGTACTTTAACCGGTCTGATTCGATCAGCCGGTACTCCGCACTCCTACGAATACTGTAGTTCTTCACACCCTGAAGCACTCCCTCATGGCTTCTAAACTTGTGGCCGACCCAAAACTCTACACCGCCATCTAGGTTGTAATCCTCTTCACCCATTTCAAGAAACAGAGTCCTCTCATGCATGACATCCAGATCCAGACTGTGATAGTGAGACAAAACCTCCGAAAGCACCGGTATTGGAAGAGGTGGAGGTAGGACATGGCGTGCCACGGTCTGAACAGGTGTCTCCGGAACACACTCATCCTCATCCCCACGATCGGACAAGTCGTTGTCCACACTGTCCGCCATGTAATCCTCATCCGACTCCTCCTCGCCCTCCTCTGCCTCATCCACTGGAATCGCGACATGAATTGGTGGTGGTGCGAGGGGTTGGTCGTCCTGCACATAAGTCGAGTGTACGGAACTCCCGGCACCACTGTGTCCCCACCTTTGCGGAAAGCTCCATTACTTGCTCCACCATGATCCTCCCATGGATGTCGAACATCAGTCGCACATTCTCGTCCCCTAGAAGTTAGAATAGTCGAAACCGGAAGACTCTGTTACCCATGGGTGCCAACAACCTATAGGCCACTGATAAACCCATATTTTATGATATATTTTGTGCTTAAATTGAGTGATTTATTCAATCCTTCACCCACTTATTCATATTAATTGCATAGTTTTACTTTCCCTTCCTTATTATGTGATAAATGTGAAAAACATGTTTCCTATGCTTTAAGATTAATTATTTTAATCACCTTTAATTCCATTCGATGCCGTGATTAGTGTGTTGAGTAGTTTCAAATCTTCTAAGGCAGGAATGACTTAAAGGATGGAAAAAAAACATACAAAAATTGAAGGAAAGCACAAAACGGAGTTTCTGAAGAAACTGGCATCCATGCGATCGCATGGGTGACGCGGACGCGTGCCAAGCGCGAAGAAGCAGCGACGCGGCCGCATGACTGACGCGGCCGCATGACTGACGCGGTCGCATGACTGACGCGACCGCATGACAAGAAAAGCTCCGAATGACGCGACCGCGTGACCCACGCGGACGCGTGACAGAGGCCACGCACCAGAAATTGCAGAAAATGCTTCCAGCGATTTCTGAAGCCCCTTTTGGCCCAAATCCAAGTCCAGAAGGCATAGACCAGAGGTTATGAAGTGAGGTAATGCATCCATTCAAAGGGAGCTCGCTAATTTAGTTACTTCTCATGATTTAGATTTAGTTTTGAGAGAGGTTCTCTCCTCTCTCTCTCTCTCTCTCTTAGGATTTAGGATTTCTCTTAGTTTTAGGAGTGACTCTCGATCCCAGGTTTAATGTTCCTTTACTTTAAGCTTCCCTTTCACTTTTATTCATTCCATTACTTTAGTTGATTATTTACTTTTGCCATTTAATTTATGAATTCTTCTATGTTCCAGATTATTTGAATTAATGTTATTTGAGGTATTTCAGTTTATTATTGCTTTCTTTTATTTATGTCACCATTGCTTTCAATCTGAAGACATTTTTATTCCAGCAAATTTACTTTTTCCCTTTTGGTCTTGGTTAAGAAATCAGTAACTCAGGAGTTATCTTAGCTCAACATAATTGATAACTGTTATCTTTGCTAATTGAATTGACTTTCAATAATCCCAATCTTTTCTTAGGAAATAAATAGGATTCGAAGGTCAAACTAATTAATCCCTTGACTTTCCTTTGCTTTAGCAAAGGTTAACTAAGTGGAATTAAGATTCAATCTTCTTTATTATTGAGAAGGGTAACTAATTTGGACTTCCAATTTCTCATCCCTTGCCAAAAGTTTGCTTTACAGTATTTATTTATTTTAATTGCTATTTAAATTATTTGTCATATTTGTTCCTCATTCTTGAAACCCCGAATTTACAATCTCCATAACCAATAATAAGAACATACTTCCCTGCAGTTCCTTGAGAAGACGACCCGAGGTTTGATTACTTCGGTTAACAATTTATTTAGGGGTTTGTTACTTGTGACAACCAAAACGTTTGTACGAAGGGATTTTTGAAGGTTTAGAAACTATACTTGCAACGAGGATTTATCCGCAATTTTCTAGACCACGCAAAAGTTCCTTTCGTCAAAATGTCGCCGTTGCCGGGGATTTGCTAACGTGTGCCTTATTATTGGTTATTGTAAATATTTTTCTTTTACTTGTTTATTTATTTCTGTTTTTACCTTTTTAATTTTATTTGCTACTATGAACTCTCACCCCTCTCGCTTTGAGTTTGGTTCTAACTTTGTTGAAGGAAATAGAAGCCACAGCAGGAATATGCATCAAGGTTAGACCAATCAAGGATGGATGGAGCCAAGAGGATCTAATCAACCCTTTAGGCAACAACACCCTCCAAGATATCATGGACAACGACCATTCTGCAATGCATACCCAGCTGATAGATATGGTGGACAACCTTGTAACTACCAACAAGCCCCACCCCGTGCCTATAGACCATCCTCTCAACATAACCTCGAACCACCACACTCACAAGCTTCTCTTCACCATTCGCCACCATATGATCCCTATTTACCCCAGTTCCAATCCAATCACTCCCAAGCACCACCACTTTCCTATGTATCATGTCCAAATCCATCACCCCGAGAATCAGAGGTTCGCCTCAAGGAAACAGTAAATAAACTTCAAACAACCATTCGACAACTGGAGCAAGCAGTAATTCAATTAGCTTCTAGACGTTCGAACATTCAAGGACCAACCACAGCCCCATGTGGACAATCTAACGAAGAGCGTAGCATGAAGGAAATACTAGAAACTCCAGTGGACAAGACAGAGAATGAATTCGTACTAGAACAAGTAGAAGAAGCTGTCATTATGCAAGAAGAAGAGTTGGTTGAAGATCTAGGAGACGATGAACCTCCATGGGAATTCAGAGCTGAGGAGAACTCTGTCAAGGACGTTACAGTTGATGCTAAGGAGGACAGTGCACAATCCCCAAGGCAAGTCGTTTATGAAGAACTAGACGGAATAACCCAGGACACAAATTCCCTTAATGATGATAGTCATAAGTCAAGTTCTCTTAGTAATGAACTTGCATCCGCAAGTGAATTCTCTGAGATCGAAGAATCTTCCCCAAATGAATACGAAGATGATGCAGAGGTAGATTTCTCTCAACCTCCAATCTATGACCCGAGTGATGAGGAAGACACAGAAGACTTTGACCAGGACACAGATGCATTTGAAGAACCTTGCAAGGAAGTGGAGGAATTCACAGAAGAGCACAAGGGAGTAGAACTTACAGAACCACCGGAAACACCTACCCCAAGGCCATTACCACCCAATACAAGCTTCAAGTGGGTACAATCCTTGATCTTTAACTTTACTTTTTCACTTGAATACGGTTTGCTTGAAACAGATGGCCAGCTTAGAGCTCTTTGCGGCTTTAAGAGTAAGAGGGAAATGGCTCATGCTCAGAGCTGGTGCACAAGGGTCAATAAGGTTCCACGCTTCAACTTGAAGTGCACGGATTGGTATCATATTCAATCGAATGGATCTCGGAAAACGTTTGGTCACCATGGTGAGAATCTACTTTCTAAACCGCCCGGATGGAAAAATATAGATCAAGACGGAGGCGGATTTAAAAGCAAAGTTTGGGATCCTGGAATCTATTCCGACATTCGTCATTCTGGGAGCCTAAAAATTTGTTTGAAGCTGCTCAGGAGCTTTACATGCCTAGTTTGGGACCCCGGAGGCTATTGGCATTCCAAGCATTGGTGGAGATTTTTGGATGAATTTAAACATAAGCCGCCATAACAGGAAGCCCCTCCAATGTCCAACTTAAGGACTTTAACTAAAAGTGCTAGGTGGGAGACAACCCACCATGGTATGATCGTTCATTTTTCAATTTTTATTTCGTTTTGTTTGTTTTCAAGTTTTATTTTATTTTATAATATTGAACCTAGAATTTTGCATCGCATTCATATTAATCATTGCATTCTGCATACTGCATAAAAAAAATGGTGCGCGACGCGACCGCATCACTCATGCGATCGCGTCATATTGCGAAAAACACTACCCACGCGACCGCGTCATCCATGCGGTCGCGTGACCTGGAGATCGGCGTAAAGATCCAACGTCCAGAAAGTTAGGCTGGAATCGTGCGGCCATTGTGCGTTTCGCACAAATGACCCACGCGATCGCGTCACTTGCACAATGCCAATCGCACGCGGCCGCGTGAGCGACGCGACCGCATCGCATGGATTGCACGAACACCTCAAAGGAGACAGAGAGTTGCGCTGAAACGACGCTGGATTCGTGCGTTTAGCACAAATCCCAGCGACGCGATCGCATGCGCCAGGCGATCGCGTCATTCAATCTTTTTTGCCCTCCATGCGATCGCGTCATCCACGCGATCGCGTCACCCCCCATTTCGCTCCAGCCACGCGACCGCGTGGATTCAAATTTATAACCCCCCAACCACGCGAACCCTATCAGTCGTGCCCCCCTGAAACCCTCTCCTCCCTCTCTTCACCTCCAATCCAACCACCACCATCCAGCCACCATCACCGCCACCCCCAGACGCCGCCAACCTCCTAGACGCCGCCGCCACCTACCCCCTTTCCTCCTCCCCCTTCTTTCTTCTTCTTTCTTCTTCTTCCCCCCCTCTTCGCCACTGCCCCCTTCGCAACCACCACCCACTGCCGCCGCCCATCCCAGCCGCGCCCCTCCATCCGCCACACACACACCTACCCCCTCCCTTCCCCTCTTACCCCCTACCCCATTACCCATCCCTTCTTTCCCCCTGCCTCGAACAGCCGTGCCCACCACCGCCAGCTGCCTCGCCAGACGCCGTCACCACCACCCCCAGCCACCTTTCTGCCCACTCTCCTTATTCGGCCTACCAGGTTCCGATGAACGCCACCCTTCTATCCTTTGTTGTTATTTCATTATTTTCTGTTTATGTTCATGTTTAGGCTAGTTAGATATGTATGTTGTAGTGGATTTTAGGTTGTTAGGTAGCCTAGGATGTGGTTAGTGGATTTAGGCCTGTTTACTTGCACTGTTCATGTTTCTGTTTTATCAAATTTGCAATTCTGCTGTTGCTGTGATGTTTGTAATGTTCATATGCTGTGATTTCTTGTTTTATGCTGCTCTTTACACTGAATTTTCATGTTTATATTCCTTATATGTAATTGCAAGCTTTAATTTTAATTCATATGACCTATTTAATTGCTCTTTATTTTCCGGGACAATCCAATTTTAGCTGGAATGCTGCCCGAATTTCTGTAAAATATTTTCATTCATGTTTTGGTTTTGGCGTTTTGAATTCTACTTTCCTCTGCTTTAACCAAAACAATTCATGATTGTCAGGGCATGCTTTCTTATCCTTTTTAATTTCCCGGTTCATAAAATTGTGTTTTTCATGTTTGATTCCAATTTTTGCTTTCTCTATATCTATTTGAATCATCATCAAACTGTTTTCCTTGTTTGGATATGAGTTACTTCTCGCTTCTAACTGTGAATGCTTGTTACTTAGAAACTTATCCCTATGCCACTTACTTTAACCCACTTTTTACTAACTCACTCATATTAACTTCCTATACTCTTTTTCAATTCTAACCAAACTAACCTTTTAAAATCTTTTTTCTGGTTTTTCACTTTCTTTTAACCCTCTAACCATGGCATACTGATAATTTTTCCTACTTAACATGCCTTCTATTACATTTTGGATTGTGAATTTTTCCTTTCGAACTTTTAACTCCTATACAATCCTTAATGCACATTTACTTAACTCATTTACCTCATTCCAATTCTCCTTTGCCACTTTGTGTTTCTTTTGACTATTTGCCTATTTGTTTTCCTATTTTTACTATATCCTGGTTTTCTATTTTTCAGGATGTCAGATTCCCAGAGAAAGGAAAAAGGAAAGGCTACCACTGGCAAACGTAAAAGAGGAGAATCATCTATGTCTATCATAGATCTCATGCATGATGCCTCTTGGCGGGAGAAAAACTTCACCCCGCAGGAGAAGGCCGACCAGCTGCTCCCTGCTAATGACCTAGTGAAGTTTGCAAAGCGATACCGTGAGCTGAAGTATCCGGTGTTTGCAAACTCCAGGAACCTATACCTGGAGAGGACTCTGAAGATCCCAGGAGAACTCCAGCAATACACCTCTGATCAGATCAAACAAAGAGGTTGGTTCTTTCTGGAGAGAAACCTGTCTGAGGTCAATGCATCTTGGGTAAGGGAATTCTACTGCAATTACTTCAAGACTTTCCTAGATGCAGTGAACCTTAGGGGGAAGCAGATTCTGATCACTGAAGAGGCAATTGAAGATGTTCTGAAGCTTCTGCCTAAATCTGTTCAGCCGGATGGTTATCAGAAAGCTGAGGAAGACATGCGCTTTATGAAGTTTGATTGGGATGCAGTCAAGGCGAGGATTGCCCTTGACCCGACCGTTCCTTGGATCATGCGTCAGAACACCACGATGCCCAAGGGAATCAAGCGGGCGTACTTGAATGATGAGGCTCAGCTATGGCATCAGATACTTAGCAACTTCATTATGCCGAGTAATCATGAGACGGATATACCAGCCGCTACGATCACCCTCCTCTGGTGTGTGATGGAGGGTAAGGACCTGTACCTGCCTCGCTTTATCCGGTTCTACATGGCCAGGGTCTATGTCCGAGGCACTCTTTCCTTTCCCTATTTGGTTACATAGCTGGGTCGTCGAGCTGACGTGCCTTGGGAGGATGCCGATGAGAGGCCACCTGCTGCAGAATGCAAGAAGATTATCCCGCACAGCAGGAACTTTCTAGCCTTGGGCTACAGACCTCCAGTCTTCACTGCTCCGGGTGACACTGCCACACCATCTGCCGGCCCCTCTTCCTCCACAGCTACACCTGCCACCACCACTGCACCTCCACCTGCCCCAGAGCCCATCTATCATCTAGTGCACCGCCTGTTTCGACGGCTTGACCAGATGGAGCATCGCAACAAGCGACGCTATGAGCACCTGAAGCTGATGATACGATATGGTGACATCCCCTCCGAGCCTGACACACCATCCGAGGCATCTAAGGAGGAGGCGGATGCGCCCGAGGCTGCGCCTCATCCACAGCAGGAGGCAGTGCAGGCAGGCACCCAGCAGGCAGCACACCAGCAGGAGATCTCACATCAGATCCAGGCTGCAGACTTCGAGATCCCTATCCAATCAGCACCTCCTCTACAGCAGCCAGATGCTCAGACCGCCACCACAGAGACTCCGGCCACACATCCTTCCGGTGATGACACCCCTTCACACCCTGCTTGAGTGAGCATCAGGGACGATGCTTCATTTTAAGTGTGGGGAGGTCGCCATCTCTGGCGTATCATTTTGGTGAACCACTACAGACCTTTTTTCCTTTATTTTGACTATTTTCTTGTATTTTTTTTTTATTTTTCAGTACTTATACATTGCTATTTTCATGTATTTATACTCTATTTCTGCAATTTGCATTTTTAGTTCATATTTTAGCCACTTAGTTTAGTTGCAATTCTAACTTACTAGTTATAGAAATTGTGGATTGATTAGTATAGTTTACCCTTTTTAGCATAAGATAACGCGGAATAGATTGAAAAGAAAAAGGAAGTAAACTAGAGACTTTAACAAAATCAAAACAACCCACACCTTGTATATATAGCATTACATGTTAGTTAGTTAACAATATTTCATCAAGAAGAAACACTAGAACTTTAAAGCCATTCAATATAAGATTTACATTGAGAATAATGGGAATTTTTAACTAAACCTGCATGACATACATAACTGATAAATAATTTTTGAGCTAGAGAACACACAGCCTGTGAGTTTAGAGCTTAATTGTATGGTTACATCCAAACCATAATTTTTACCTGTGTGTTCCGCCCTTCTTGTTTATTCTGGTGTTCTTTACTTTGTTTTAATCTATATGTCCGATTATAGAATAGAAATACATACCAAGAGAGTGATTGGGGCCATTATTTGATTTTAGTTCACTTATCCCAAAATAGCCTACCCTTTACATCACCCTTGTTAGCCCCTTGAGCCTGTAAATCCCCTTTTATTCTATCAGCCACATTACTAGCCTTAAGCAGAAAGACAAAATAAAAATTCCAAGTTGAATCCTTGGTTAGCTTAAGATAGGAAGTATGTATGGTTTAAATGTGGGAAAACCTATTGGGAACATGGATGATAAAAACAAAAGGTAGAAAAGTTGAAAAGAATAAAATAACTCAAATAAAAAGTTTTGGGAAGCATGCTCAAGTAAAATCAAAAGAAATTGAATTACCATGTGCATTAAAAAAAATGTAATGAATAAAGCGGACACAAAAAGAATTCCTCAATTATGAAATAAAGCAATGCACATGGGATAAAAATAAATATTGAGATATGAGCATGTAATATCAAAAGTGAGAAAATATGGAAAATAGGTAAAGAAGTTTTGATTTAGAAAGTATGTATGTTAGGTGAGATCTTAGTCTAATTAAGGATTCACTTATTAACTCACTTAGCCTTATACATATACCCTTACCTTTACCTTGGCCCCATTATAACCTTACTTAAGACCTCATGATTTTTGGTATGACTATATTCTATGATTGTTGATTGGTTAGATGAAGAACAAAGTTATAGAAAGAAAGAATAAAAAGAAGAATAGAGTGATTAACCCAATAAACACTGAGTGATTAGAGAGTAAACACAAAATCCAGTGAGGGTTCAATAGCTCATTAACATATATCTCTGCTTAAATTATTAATTGTCTTGCAAATTTTTTAACATTTTTTTTAAATGTTTTTCTCTCCCATCTCAATTGTAAATGCACTTTATCACTATCTAAGGCTTGGCTATATATGTATATACATGACTCCTTGAGAATGTGAATTAATTTAACTACATGCAAGCTTTATATTCAAGTGAATAAAAAAATTAGAATTACATGATACATCATTCATCTAGGTAGTTGCATTCAGATTAGATTGCATTGCATGACATTCCACCACTTTAACCTTACTTTTTACCTTGGATTTAGCATGAGGACATGCTATTGTTTAAGTGTGGGGAGGTTGATAAACCCATATTTTATGATATATTTTGTGCTTAAATTGAGTGATTTATTCAATCCTTCACCCATTTATTCATATTAATTGCATGGTTTTACTTTCCATTCCTTATTATGTGATAAATGTGAAAAACATGTTTCCTATGCTTTAAGATTAATTATTTTAATCACCTTTAATTCCATTCGATGTCGTGATTAGTGTGTTGAGTAGTTTCAGATCTTCTAAGGCAGGAATGACTTAAAGGATGGAAAGGAAACATACAAAAATGGAAGGAAAGCACAAAACGGAGTTTCTGAAGAAACTGGCATACACGCGATCGCATGGGCGACGCGGACGCGTGCCAAGCGCGAAGAAGCAGCGACGCGGCCGCATGACTGACACGACCGCGCGCCTTAAGCAGAACGCATATGACACAGTCGCATGACTGACGCGACCGCGTGACAAGAAAAGCTCCGAATGACGCGACCGCGTGACCCACGCGGATGCGTGACAGAGGCCACGCACCAGAAATTGCAGAAAACGCTCCCAGCGATGTCTGAAGCCCTTTTTGGCCCAAATCCAAGTCCAGAAGGCATAGACCAGAGGTTATGAAGTGAGGGAATGCATCCATTCAATGGGAGCTCGCCAATTTAGTTACTTCTCATGATTAGATTTAGTTTTGAGAGAGGTTCTCTCCTCTCTCTCTTAGGATTTAGGATTTCTCTTAGTTTTAGGAGTGACTCTCGATCCCAGGTTTAATGTTCCTTTACTTTAAGCTTTCCTATCACTTTTATTCATTTCATTACTTTAGTTGATTATTTACTTTTGCCATTTAATTTATGAATTCTTCTATGTTCCAGATTATTTGAATTAATGTTATTTGAGGTATTTCAGTTTATTATTGCTTTCTTTTATTTATGTCACCATTGCTTTCAATCTGAAGACATTTTTATTACAGTAAATTTACTTTTTCCCTTTTGGTCTTGGTTAAGAAATCAGTAACTCAGGAGTTATCTTAGCTCAACATAATTGATAACTGTTATCTTTGCTAATTGAATTGACTTTCAATAATCCCAATCTTTTCTTAGGAAATAAATAGGATTCGAAGGTCAAACTAATTAATCCCTTGACTTTCCTTTGCTTTAGCAAAGGTTAACTAAGTGGAATTAAGATTTAATCTTCTTTATTATTGAGAAGGGTAACTAATTTGGACTTCCAATTTCTTATCCCTTGCCAAAAGTTTGCTTTACAGTATTTATTTATTTTAATTGCTATTTAAATTATTTGTCATATTTGTTCCTCATTCTTGAAACCCCGAATTTACAATCTCCATAACCAATAATAAGAACATACTTCCCTGCAGTTCCTTGAAAAGATGACCCGAGGTTTGAATACTTCGGTTAACAATTTATTTAGGGGTTTGTTACTTGTGACAACCAAAACGTTTGTACGAAGGGATTTTTGAAGGTTTAGAAACTATACTTGCAACGAGGATTTATCCCAATTTTCTAGACCACGCAAAAGTTCCTCTCGTCAGCCACCCTTCCGATTTTCCTCGCTTGTGTACCACCGAGTTTGCTCAGTATCAAATTCCTCAAATCCGACAGCGTCTCCACACGCTGAGTGCGAAATAATATCGGATCCTCACACTCAAACGTCACCCCGTTGTCGTCATTTCTCATACGACAATTGGGATAAACAAGCACAAGTATGTATGGACTATTACTAGCTATTAATGCCTTGTATTTGTGAGAAATATGAGACACAAAAATAATAGGAAAAGTTTGTGAAGAATACCAAGAATTATATATCCTTTTATAGCTGGTGAGATTCTACTCCATGTATCTCGTTTACACTGTAAACGAGATAGCCACGATACATCTGACGTGTCTTATCTCGTTTACACTGTAAACGAGATACACACAATTTCATCTTATTTACAGTGTAAACGAAATTTAATTGGCAGATGCAAATCGGTAAATATTTTTTAAATTATTTATTTTGATAATTATTATTTTTGTTTTATTTATTTAAATAAAAAATCCCCACTATTTACCCCAAGAATTAGCTACTGTGTTTTGGTAGTGCGATTCTGGTTACGTTTCTATTTCATTACATGGTCCTAAATCATAATGATAGTGGAACAAGGTTCAATTTCATAATCCTTCTAACTTTTCTTTTTGCTTTTCTTGGTAATAGCCTTTCTGTCTTTTAATTTAAATTAAATATCATTTAGGGCCGGGCCCTTGACACGGATTGAAGGGACACCCTAACTGACTTGATTTCAACAAATAATTTCATTATGACCAAAAACCATATTCTTCAAAGAAAAAAAAATACAATTAAGTTTCTAAAGATTTTGATTTTAAATTAATTAATTTTTTAAAAAAATTATTGATTAAATTCTTTATGAGAGTAAAAAAGATAATAAATTTTAGTAGAAAATTTTACATGTTATGTTAATGTTCATTATAAATAAAGAGTAGTTAATTTGATGATAGTTATATGAAAATTTAAAATATAACAAAATTTTATTTGTCCAAAATAATATCATTTGATTCTCATGTAAAATAACAGGACACGTTATTGTAGATAACGAAAAACATAACAATTGTGTTTTATTTTTTGCACTATTTATTAATAGAAAAACTTAATATGTCTACAGTTTATACTTAATTGATATTTTTTTTTAAATTTAATTAGTCCAAAATCAAAATCCTCAAAAATCTAATTGTTATTCTACTCTTTTCGAAATAATTTACTTTTCTATTTTTTTTCTTTTGTAGTGACTTCTTTGAGAATAAAATAGATAGCAACAAAGAACCAAAGATTTACCGAGTTAAGCCCCACTTTGGTCCTTAAGATTGACGAGTTGTGCTGATTTGGTTCTTAACTTCTCAATTGCTACAACTTGATTCCTCAGATTAAAAAAATGCACCAATGTAGTCAGTCTCTCGTGTATCTTTTGTCGTCGAAATTCAACATCGTTAGTGACGTAGCTCAAACCTTGTCACGCTAGACATATTAAAACGACGTCATATGCATTTTGGCGCTATAATAAATGATGTCGTTTAAGGGTTTAAACAATTCTAAAACGTTATACCCCTCCCTTTTAGTAATGTTCAAACCCTGAAATGACATCATTTAGTGTTCTTTTAGTTTCAAAACGTTACAACGTCATTTTAATATCTCTAATATGACAAGTTTTGAGCTATCAAACTAATAACATTGATGAGGGACTATATTAATACACTTTTTTAAATCTAAAGAGCAAACTATAATAATTAGAAAGTCAAAAACTAAATCAGTAAGATTCTCTAATCTCAAGAACGAAAGAGGAATTTAACTCAACATTCACCATGTCCAATTAAGTCCATGCCAATCACTAAAGTGTAAAATTTGGAGCTCCATGTTCCTAGCCACTGGCATGTTCCATTCCAATGAGATCATTTTTAAAATAGCTTATCTGTTTACGAGGTGACATTTTTAATAATGTAACCAAACAACTCCTCACATTCAGTCATGGCAGTACATAACTGCCTCTAGAATTGACTATGGGATATATCATTTTCGATATATTTACTTAGTCACTTTCTTTTTTTAATTTTTGATCTCAACCAGATGCAATTTCCTCGTCTATGTAAGGTTACCAATTTTAATATTTTCACTGCTAATATTCCTTTGAATCCTTGACCTTTGCCCATGGTGCACTAAAGCCACAAAAAGTGCTAAAGTTTTTTCTTGGAAGCCACTCTAGAAGAAGGGCTATATACACATAAATATAATCTATAAACATCTTGTACATCATACGCGTCTTATATAAAATGCTTCCTATACAAGCCATCTACATAATTGATTTCACCTTTCACAATTCTCTCTCTCACTCAGCTCCTCTTCTTTTTCTTCTTTGCTTGCTTGTTTGTGTGTGTGACAATTCACATTCACATTCACCTTCTCTGCTGTGACAATGTTCTAAAAGCTATGGCAGGGAAGAACATGGACAACCAGAAGATGGGAATGGGAAATGAATTTGGTTGTGGATTCATGGGTTGAAAAAGCTATTGGTTGAAAAAGTCTTCTGTTCATTCACTTCCCATGAAAGCTAGCAACATATATAATGCATCAAAGAAGTCTCAGAACAAAGAAGAACCAAAGACTAGAACAAGAAGAAACTCCACTGACACTGTAATCACACAAAAGCTGAGTATCTCAGACCAAAAACCTTGCGCAAAAAGTACCCTTGTGCTTCAAAGTAGAAGACTATCAGATGCTGCAAGAATCTCAACATCCACATCGGCATCAACCTCGACATCATCGAATGACGACAGCAAACTGCAGCTGGCTAAGATAAATGAGAGAAACAACAAGTCTCCGGCCAGGGCACAACTGGCGGGGAACTTGCTTGTAAATAATAACACTCCAAGAGCAAAGAGCCTCCGGGAGTGTGGACCTAAGAGCAAAAAAGAGTGGACCTCCTCGTCCGGAAAAGCTTTGATGGGTAACATAATGAGGAAGAACAGCTGCGGCGGGGATGAGTTTGCGAGGAACAAGAAGGTGGTGGACCCGGAGGTGTTGAAGAACATGGGAAACAATGCGTATAAGGGAGGAAGGTTTGAAGAGGCTGTGGCGTTGTATGACAGAGCAATTGCTTTGGATTCAAGTAAGGCAACTTATCATTGCAACAAGAGTGCTGCTTTGATTGGCTTAAGAAGATTTCAAGAAGCACTTGCTGAGTGTGAGGAATCTGTTAGGTTGGAGCCTTCGTATACCAGAGCTCATAACCGTTTGGCAACAATATATTTCAGGTAAATTTTTGCTTCATACATGGTGATTTTACTTTTGCCCTGGTTATTATTAACTGTGAGGAGGAAAGTACACACGAGTTAGGAGATACAAATTTGTCTTGGAAACGAGACAAATTCAAAAAACAAAATCTACTGAATTCTTTATTACCTAAAAGTTTAGGTTAGTGGAAATAAAGACCCAAATCTTTGGTTTTGTGTATATTTTAGCATAGAAAAAGTTTAGGGCCAATACTTTTATTTAAATTTGACTAATACTTAATCGTCAAAAGAAAAATAGTAATATTACACCTAATGTCCATTAAAAATATTGATGATAGTTAATTGATAGTTACATATCACAAATTCTACTGACCCCTAACACTCCTCTTTTATATTTAAAAAATGTTTGAGAGACTGTTAAAAATTAACCAAAAATAATTTAAAGATTTTTTATTTTATATGCCTGAATTATTAAATGAAATAAATAAATAGTTTAAATGTGATAAATATATAATTATAAATATTATTTATATAAGATTATAAATATTAAATTAAATAAAGTAACTGTGTTATTGTCTCTCTTATATTAGTCCCCTATTTTTATCATGAGATATTAAGCGTCATATTTGATAAGTCTATTAGGACAAAAAGTACAGGGACTACACAAAATCTGTGACTCTTCCTTTGTCCATGTTGTCCCTGGTGCTTAGACAGAATGATAGATCGAAAACTAGACAATAAATCGTCTAATTTTATAGAAATAAATTTATGCTTCCCACTACTGTGTTTGTGAGACAGTTAGCAATAGCAGCAGCATCTAATAAATTTGGCGTTTTTGTTAGTTTTGCTTATAGAATTGGAAAATTTTATTGCAGATTGGGAGAAGCAGAGAAAGCCCTCGATTGCAATCAGTTAACCCCAGATACTGATTCTGCACTGGCTTTCCAAACTCAGACTCTTCAGAACCACCTTAATAAATGCAATGAAGCTCGGAAATTTAATGAATGGGGTGTTGTACTAAAGGAAACACAGTCAGCAATATCCTTAGGGGTTGATTCATCTCCACAGGTTGGTTGGTTCATTCGTCATGCATATTATTTTGTTCATTTATTTATTTATAATGTGATCCAAAGAGTTTTTTAGTTCCAGTATTTTTTATTAATATTTATCGAAGTTCTATCAATAATAGGCCAAAGTTCTACCCGTGATTCCTCGTTCTTTTTTATAATTTTTTGTTATTTTTTAAATATTAGTATCATAAGGACACAAAGCTGCTATTTTTTTATAATAATGATAAAAAATAATAATAATTAAAATACGGTTTTGCTGTATTTTAAGGTCTATGCTTTGCAAACTGAAGCCTTGTTGAAGCTCCTAAGATATCAAGAGGCACAAGTCACCTATGAG
This sequence comes from Arachis hypogaea, assembly GCF_003086295.3. Classification (NCBI taxonomy): domain Eukaryota; kingdom Viridiplantae; phylum Streptophyta; class Magnoliopsida; order Fabales; family Fabaceae; genus Arachis; species Arachis hypogaea. Next base: position 55,794,670 of record NC_092052.1, read on the forward strand.
AAAATGCCAAAATTCTCACCTGATTGGTGCAACAAGATTTTTGGCTTTGCTCGCAGTTCCTACCAGTTCATGATCGCCGCACAGGTTTACTTGGCAGCTGGCAGGTTGGTCAAAATCTTTATCTTTATCGGAGGATTGAACAAATTCTTCATGATTTCTGTTATGTTTATAATTTTAGTTTAAAAACTGTCAACAACCACAAAACGTGTGCAAATAGTTTATAATTTTGGTTTCAAAATTTTGTACCATCTAAAAAATGTTATAACTTTAGAATAAGGAAGCAAAGAAAACCAAAAGCTGAGAGAGAGAACGTGTGAGGCCTCCAAATAAGTTGTTAAAATGGTATATATGCATTAATAGGTTTGAGGATGCAGTTGCGGCCGCTCAGAAAGCAGCTAAGGTGGATCCAAGCAACAGAGAGGCGAATGCAATGTTAAGGAAGGCCAGAGCAGTAACATCAGCAAGAATGAGTGGAAACTTACTCTTCAAGGCATCGAAGTTTGTGGAAGCATCCGCAGTGTACAACGAAGGACTAGATCATAATCCGCACAACTCGGTCCTGCTGTGCAACAGAGCAGCGTGTCGTTCCAAGTTCGGCCAATTCGAGAAAGCTATTGAAGATTGCAATGCAGCACTCATAGTCCAGCCTTCCTACAGCAAAGCAAGGTTAAGGAGGGCAGATTGCAACGCCAAGGTGCTTTACTTTGCAATTTCGGTATCAAGTTCTTGAGTAAATGTCCTTTTTGGCACCTCACTATTTTTTTGAACTATAAATCGTTCTTCTATAGTTAAAAAATTCCTAATCCAATCATTCAAGTAACTCATCTAAGCGATCCCTTATAAATAGTGACCTCATAATCTGTTTTTAGATCCATAACAAGAGCCACTTAAACCAACTACTTAAATAGTTGGAGACCAATTAAAAACTTTTGAATTGTGAAGATGTGTTTTGTCCTTCCAATGAATGGTTATAAACCGAAAAAGTCATTTATTCTTTTTTATGTACATGATTTATTTTTTTGTGTAATGTAGTTGCAAAGATGGGAAGTTGCCATTCAAGACTATGAAATGCTACTAAGGGAGAAGCCAGGGGATGAGGAAGTAGCCAGGGCATTGTTTGAGGCTCAGCTACAACTTAAGATGCTCCGCGGCGAATTTATTGTAAACTTGAAATTTGGCACGAATTTGGTGTTCATTTCAAACAATGATCAATTTAGACAATACGTAACTTCTCCTGGTATGAAATATTTATCTATTGAATTGTGTTATACTTAAATAAATAGTATGTTGATTTAGATTCTCTACAATGAAATATCACTTATCAAATCAAAGAATTATTTAAGTTAAATACGGATCGATTTAATTGTGAATAAAAAAATTGATTTGACATAATATCTAATAATTAATATGTACGAAACATTTTTTTCTTATTTATTTGCAGCTAACACAATGTGGCAATTACAAATGATAGTTCACTAACGGTTGGGCGGGTTTATATGTTGTACAGGAATGGCTGTGGTACTATTTACCAACAGGGCAGCAAACAAACAAGTACTTCTAGTGTTGGAGCAAATTAGCAAGCGATTCCCATCAGTGATTTTCCTCAAGGTTTGTTTATTTTGAATTGCTCGGACTTTTCATACTAGAGTTATTGTTTAATAAAGTTGAGTCGTTACAAGTGTCTGAGGTTATCCGAACATTTTTTTCCCTAACTTCTTAGACAAAATAAGATGGGATATGCATATACGTGGCTGTGTTTGGTTTGTGTTTGGATGCTATGTATTCAAAAATGTGTTTTGCCAAATTTTTCGTATTACTTTTCTTAAGATAAAGTTGGACATACAAGACGTGTGTAAGATAAGTGTTACTAAATGTAGGTATTCGTAGTAAGTCCAACATGTAAATACCAAAACTTAATGAAATGTATATATGATTTAGGATTTGAATCCTCTCAATTTTAAATTTTATTTTAGAGGATAAAGTATGATTTATTACCATTTATTTTATAAGTAGGATAAAAAAAAAACAAAAAAAAATATTTAATAGTAAAAGATCTCATTTTATCTTCCAAAGTAAAAATATAAAGTTTAGAGGATTCAAATTAAAAAATTTTAACAATCTTATTGAGAGATATTTTTTTTCCTCAAAAATTTCATATACCTATACTAGAACCCGAATATTAATACATTTACTATCTAATTGTTCATGTTGGATTTCGATCATTTTGTGTTTTAACTTTTCTGTTTCTAAATTAACAAATGGAATTCTAAACATATATACATTTAGTATCTAATTGTCCGTAAAGCATAGAATTTGTTATATTTCTCGTCGTATGTTGTAACTTATAATTATTAGGCGAGAATTTTTTAGGTGGAGATTGAGGACCATCCCTACTTGGCAAAATCAGAAGGTGTGAACTCTATTCCAGCTTTCAAAATATACAAGAATGGATCAAGGGTAAAAGAAATTTCTGGAAAAAACCATGATCTATTAGAAAAATCAGTTCAATTGTATAGCGGCTGAAGATAACACCTCTTCAATAGGAATATGCTGAGGAAACAGAGTATCATAGAAAACAATAATTCAAAAAGGGAAATTCTGTGTGTACTGATTGATTCTTTTATTAATATTTGAGAGCTTTATAATCAATCTTTATTTTAATCATAGCCCATATTGGAAACATATTGGTTTTGATAAACCAAAACAGCTATGTTATATCTATTTTTCCCCTTCTTTTATTAAAGTTATCCCCCCCCCCCCCTCCTCCTCCGGGAAAAAAAAAAACCCCTTTTCTCTCCCAAAAACAGTGTGCAGTTTTAGAGGTTGCTTGTCTTAGGTTTTTCCACACAAATAAAATAAAAAAACAAATATGAAATTAATGAATTATTCTAAAATAAAAATAATAGCATACACCTCTTTTTATTATTTACTATGTATTTATTCCGAAAATATCTTTCTATCATATATAATTCATATAATAAAAAATACAGCTGGACTACACATCCAAACAATTTTTCATCTAAGACCATCCAAGCAGGCCCAAAAAAAAAAAAAACCAATTTCATTAAATGAATGTGTATTACACGTGTCGAACTCCACCAAAACATTACCAATTCATTTGCACCTTGAATATGAAACAACGTTCCTTCTTCACACTCGAAATTGCAACTGCAGAATTTTAAATCTCTCTCAAAATCTCTCAAACCACGTTCGTAACTGCTGCTACTGAAGAATCGAATGAAGCTTTCGAAAGGAAGAAGAAAAAATAAACAAAAACAACAACACAAACTCCGCAAGATATGAGAAAAACTATTTTTATTATGTTCATTTAATTTCTCGCAAATCTCGCATTTCTCCTAGTTCAATTTTTGGTTTAGTGGATTGAGTTGGTTTGTTTAGTAGATCGAATTATTCTGATTCTATTTTTTACCGTAACTAGGGCATTTGTTATTTTCTTTCTCTAATATATAACTTGGTTTATCACTTACTTTAATTGACTTCATTTGCAAGCAGAAATATTTTTCTTGTTGATTTAATGTTTATCCCATTTTATTCAAACATGAATAAAAATCGGTTAATTGGAATTGGTGATTTACATTCACTTGATTGTTAAGTGCTTACTTGAGTTCATTTGCTTGCAGAAATGATTTAAAATGTGATTTTCTTGCTGATTTAATATTGATCACATTTTATTCAAACATGAATAGAAATCGGTTAATTGGAGTTGGTGATTTACATTCACTTGATTGTTAAGTGTTCACTTGAGTTCATATACATGCAGAAATATTTTTCTTGATGATTTAATATTTATCACGTTTTATTCAAACATGAATAGAATTCGGTTCATTGGAGTTGGTGATTTACATTCACTTGATTGTTAAGTGCTCACTTGAGTTCATTTGCATGCAGAAATATTTTTCTTGATTATTTAATATTTATCACGTTTTATTCAAATATGAATAGAATTCGGTTCATTGGGGATCTGTGTTAGGTTTACTTGATTCAAATATGCATGCTTGTGGTTGTCAGTGTATTGAGTGAAGTATTGACCAACTTTCTTTGTCCTTACAGCAAAAATAAAAAAGACGATGGTGACAAAAAAAGGAGAAGACACGCTATACCGTAAGCATATACACATTAAATAAACTCTATTTTTGTATTATAAATATATCGTAACATACTATTTCAAAACCTTGCAAAAAACTCACGATCTCATATGCCAGACAAAAGCAATAGCAAGGGTGTTCAAGGGAATGAGTCAGCAAAAGAAAGATATTATCGAAAAAATGGGATTTGGTGCGTTGACACATGTCCCGGAATTGAACGTCTATCATAAGCTCTTGAGAGAATTGATTGGTTGCTATGATGACTGTTTATACCCTGGGTCGAGCTGTCCGACCCGGGATGTTTTAGTGACGAGTCGACCGACCTCTTCAGGCCAGACTATCCGACCTCTTCAAGAGCTCGGCCAAATCACTACAGAAGCCCAAATAGGGCCCAAACAGAGGAACACGGTCCAAATCCAAAGGCAGTCCAAGCCTACAGAGATAAGGGCGGTTCCCTTGAAGATAATATGACCTCACTCAAGGATAAGATAAGATAAGATAACTATCTTATCTCCAAGAAGGTCACTCCACACCATTATAAATACACTGGAGCACCCAGGTATAACTCACTCTCTGATTCTACAAAAAATACATGTTTAATACCCTTGCTAACTTAAGCATCGGAGTCCCTTGCAGGTACCACCCCCCTCCGGTGACAAAGGATCAACAGCATAGCCAGGCTAACAAATTGGATACAACAGCTCCGGCTGTCATCCACCAGCCGGACACGTCATCTCCGACCAGAACAGAAGATCTCCTCCGAGATCGATCTACAGTTTCAGGTAACCCTCGGAACATTGGCGCCGTTGCCGGGGACCTGGAAGTCATCCAATCACCATGGCGGACAACCTTGACAATGACCACGACTCTGATCTAGAAGACAGGGCACCACACAAAAACACAGATACTACACCAAAAGATACTCCTCAACCTAACAAAGACAAGAATTCGCCAAAAGCGGAAGCTATGGATGCACTTCAAGAATGCCTAAAACAACTCGAAAAAGAGATGGAGCATCAAAGAGAAGCTGAGAGAGACCTACGAAGGGAAGTTAGGCGACACCGCGAGTTAGAAGACAAGCTCTTAAAACTCGAAGCAGATCTCAAGGCCAAAAATACTCGATCCGCTCACGAAGATGGCTCTCGTAAGGACCAAGACCCATTCACCAAAGAGATCATGAGGGCCAAAATCTCAAAGGACTTCAAACTTCTCGACATGACTTTATACGATGGCACAGCAGATCTCAGCCATCATCTCAGTAATTTCAGAAGTGGAATGTACCTCACCGATGCCTCAGATGCAGTCCGCTGCAAAGCCTTCCCGACTACTTTAACAAAGACAACAATTAAATGGTTCGACAATCTGCCCCCTAGGTCCATCTCAAGCTTCGACGATTTAACCAAGAAGTTTCTGGCCAGATTCTCCATCCAAAAAGACAAAGCTAGGTACGCCCCAAGCCTATTAGGAATCAAGCAAGGAGATCGGAAAAGTCTCCGCAGCTACATGGAAAGATTCAACAAAGCATGTCTGGACATACAAAGTCTACCAACAGAGGCAGCCATTATGGGTCTCATCAACGGCTTGCGAGAGGGACCTTTTAGCCATTCTATATCAAAAAACACCCCATAACTCTGAACGAAGTGCAAGAACGAGCAGAAAAGTACATCAACATGGAGGAAAACTCTCGACTAGGAGAAACCTCAAAATCCGGATTCTCCTATTCCTCTCGAGATAAGGAAAAAGAGCCTAGGAAAAAAGAAGATCAGCATGGAGAAAAGATCAAGAAATACCATAATTACACCCCTCTTCGGATATCTCTTGTAGATGTCTACCGAGAAGTATGCCATACTGAAAAGATACCCCCAGCTCGACCACTCAAAAGCAAAAAAGGAGGAGGAAATCGGGCTGAATATTGTGAATACCATCGAATCTATGGACATTCCACCAACGAATGTTTCGACTTAAAAAATGTCATAGAAAAACTGGTAAGAGAGGGAAAGTTAGATCGGTACTTAGCCAGCCGAGCAGACGAACAGACGAACCAAGAAAAAGAAGAAGGGACGAAGATGTCGGACGGGCTGAACGACTACCTCGTACACCTGAGAGACATGTCCATATGATACACGGAGGATTTGCGGGAGGAGGGATCTCCAAATCATCTCGCAAAAGACATCTTAAAGATGTATATCATGTCGAGGGAAGAGAGGAAGCACCCGACATCTCCACAATCACTTTTACTAAAGAGGACGTAGTCGGCATCAACTCGGGACATGACGATCCCATGGTCATCACTATCATATTGGCCAACACAAATCTCCACCGCACACTGGTAGACCAAGGAAGCTCCGCCGACATCTTGTTTAAAACTGCCTTCGACAAACTCGGCCTGGAAGAAAAAGAACTCAGAGCATATTCAAACAGCCTGTTTGGGTTGGGAGACACCCCAATCCAGCCACTTAGGTACATCTCCCTACACACGACCTTTGGAAAAGGAAACCGGTCAAGGACACTTAATATAGACTACATCGTGGTCAACGTGAGTTCAGCCTACAATGCCCTAATAGGTCGGACAACGTTAAATCAGCTTGGCGCAGTAGTCTCGACTCCACACCTGTGCATGAAATTCCCAACCATAGAAGGAATAGCTACAATAAAAGCATACCAGAAGATGGTGCGCCACTGTTATAACAAAAGTCTTAACCTCAGAGGCAGAGGAGAAGAATTCCACACCATCGAACTTGGTGGAGTTCGAGGGCGGGAAGAACTCTGTCCACAACCCGAAGGCAAAATAGAAAAAGTCCAAATCGAAGATGTCCCAGACAAAACAACCAATATTGGCACAATCCTAAAAGGAGACATAAAAGAGTCACTCATACAGTTCTTAAGAGACAATGTCGACCTCTTTGCATGGAAAGCCGCAGACATGCCGGGCATAGACCCTAAGTTGATGTGCCACAAGCTGGCAGTTTACCCAGGATCTCGGCCAGTACAGCAGAGACGTAGAAAGCTCGGACCAGAACGATCCCAAGCTTTGGAAGAGCAGGTAAAAGCTCTATTGAAGGCAGGATTCATAAGAGAAGTCAAGTACCCGCTATGGCTAGCTAACATCGTCTTGGTTAAAAAATTAAACGGGAAGTGGCGGATGTGCACCGACTACACTGATCTCAACAAAGCCTGCCCAAAGGATCCTTATCCACTCCCAAGTATCGACGCTCTGGTAGATGCCTCTTCTGGATACAAATACCTCTCGTTTATGGACGCCTATTCGGGATACAATCAAATCCTGATGTACCCACCCGATCAAGAAAAAACTTCATTCTTAACCCCAAAGGCAAATTACTGCTACATCGTCATGCCATTCGGACTCAAAAATGAAGGAGCCACTTATCAAAGACTAATGAATAAGGTCTTTGCAGACCACGTCGGGAAAATCATGGAAGTCTATGTGGACGACATGTTAATAAAGTCACAAAGTGAAGAGACGTTACTGTCCGACCTCACCCAAGTATTCAACACTATAAGAAGGCATAGCATGCGACCTAACCCTACAAAATGCACCTTCGCAGTAGAAGCTGGCAAATTCTTGGGTTTTATGCTCACACAAAGAAGAATTGAGGCTAATCTAGATAAATGTCGGGCCATACTCGACATGAAGAGTCCGACTTGCGTCAAAGAGGTACAACAACTCAATGGAAGATTGGCAGCCTTGTCCAGATTTCTAGCCGGATCGGCAATAAGATTTCTACCCTTCTACGCCACTCTAAGGAAGGGAAAGAGGTTCGAATGGACAACGGAGTGCGAGCAGGCCTTCCAAGATTTCAAAAAGTTCCTGGGACAACCACCTATCTTAACTCGGCCACGAGAAGGAGAACCACTTATATTGTACCTCGCAGTAGGAAGTCAGGCAGTAGCCTCGGCACTGGTCCGAGAAGATGACAGTGGGCAACAAGCTATATACTTCATCAGCAAAGCACTACAAGGATCCAAACTGAACTACCAAAAAATAGAAAAATTTGCCTATGCTCTCATATTAACATCTCGACGACTTCGTCCATATTTTCAAGCCCACATTATCAGGGTTCGGACCAACGAGCCCATAAAAGGCATTTTACCGAAAATAGATTTAGTAGAAAGAATCTTACAATGGGCAGTCGAGTTGTCCGAATTCGACCTTCAATATGAAGCTCGGTCAGCCATCAAATTGCAATATTTGGCCGACTTCATTGCAGAATTTACAGACACCCCAGAAATCCCTACAGAATGGAATCTTTATGTAGACGGTTCCTCAAACAAAACCGGGAGTGGCGCGGGTGTGATAATTGAAAGCGACCAGGGAACCCAAATCAAACTTTCCCTCAAATTCGGGTTCCCTGCCTCAAACAACCAGGCTGAGTATGAGGCACTACTAGCTGGTTTGAAGCTGGCTAAGGAGGTTGGAGCTCAAAAGCTTATCATCTTCAGCGACTCACAAGTGGTCACTTCACAAATAACAGGGAGTTACCAAGCCAAGGATCCCACCATGAAAAAGTACTTGGACAAAACCAAGGAATAGCTCGGACAACTCAGGGAATATGAGGTCCGCCACATACCCCGAGAACAGAATGCTCGAGCTGATGCACTCTCAAAATTAGCTAGCACCAAATCAGGGGGCAATAATAGAAGCCTCATCCAAGAGATGCTGCAGAACCCGTCAATCTCGGAAGAAGAAAAGGTCCTAGCCATAACAGGTCTGGATCAAGGATGGATGACTCCCATAATTAGTTACCTCAAAACAGAAACACTCCCTACAGATAAGAAGGAGGCAAAGAGGTTAAAACGGGAAGCACAATACTACACCATCATAAATAATACTCTATACAAGAGAGGGATTTCAACACCACTATTAAAATGCGTGCCGATTTCCAATACAAAGGAAGTTTTAGAAGAAGTACACAGTGGCATCTGTGGCAACCATCTCGGGGCACAAGCACTCACCAAGAAAGTACTCTGAGCTGGATTTTATTGGCCGACCTTACAAAAAGAAGCAACAAAATTCGTGAAGACATGTCCACCGTGTCAGAAACATGCCAACTTTCACATTGCTCCGCCAGAGGAGCTCATCAGCGTAACCTCACCCTGGCCATTCGCAAAATGGGGAGTCGATCTTCTCGGACCCTTTCCTCAAGGATCAGGACAAGTCAAATTCCTCATAGTTGGGGTGATGATTTGGACTTTTGACGGTTTAGAATTCATAAATAAAATCTCGTTGCAATATAGTTTCTAAACCAATAATAGTCCTTTCATACAAAAATTGTGTTTGTCATAAGTACAAACCCCTAAATTTATAAACCGAAGTATTGAACCTCGGGTCGTTCTCCCTAGGAATTGCAATAAAGTGTCTTGTTATTGGTTATGAGTTATATTTGGGGTTTTTGATAAGAGGCATGAAAAGTAAATGGCAAAGGAAATAAACTAACAACTAACAAAGCTCTTGGCAAGGTTTGGTGGTCAAGGATCTCTATCCTAATCACTAACCACAACATGAGAATTGGCAAGGATCAACCCCAATAAGTTAACCTCTAACTAGTAGTAAAGGAAAGTCAAGTGAACTATGTCAATCCAAGTCCATAAGTCCTAGTTCTCCACCAATTCAATTAGTGAGATCTAGCGTTAATGGCTCCCAATCGTCAATCACTTGGACATTAGCAACTCAAGAGTTCCTAAGTTACCTTCCCAAGCCAGGAACATAAAATTCTACTCTAAAATCCAACTAAGCATTTTATCAAACACTTAGAAGGAATAAAAGAAAAGCATAGTAAAAAGTGCAAGAAAAGTAAATCTACACTACTCAATTGCAAGGAATTAAACAACAACAAATCAAATGAACAATAAAGAAACATGAAAACATAAATTGCATTAAAGAGAAATAAAAGAACAAAAGTGCATCAACATAAAAGTAAAGGATTACATGAATTAAATGCTAAACTAGAGAGAGGAAAGGTAGGAGAAGAAAAAATTGCAAAGGAAAAGTAAATCAAAGCATGAAATTAAACTAGATCTAAGAATTCCTAATCTAAATCTAACCTACTCCTAATTCTAGAGAGAAGAGAGAGCTTCTCTCTCTAGAAACTAAATAAAGCATAATAAAACTAAAAAAACTAAACTAATGAATAGATGTCTCATCCCCCTTCAATCCTTGGGTCAAATAGAATCATAAATGAGTTGGATTGGGCCTACAAGGCTTTAGAATTTGCTGGCCACGTATTGCTTTAAGTGGATCATATGGCAGCAACGACGCGTGCACGTACAGTGCACGTACGCGTCACCATACGTGTAGCAACTATGGCAAATCTTATATCGTTTCAAAGCCCAGGATGTTAGCTTTCCAATGCAACTAGAACTGCATCATTGGGACCTCCGTAGCTCAAGTTATGGTCATTTAAGTGTGAAGAGGTCAGCTTGACAGCTTTTTGATTCCCTCATTTCTTCATGAGTTCTCCATTTATACATACTTTTTCGTCATTTCCTTGATCCAATCTTTGCCTCCTAAATCTGAAATCACTTAACAAACATATCAAGGCATCTAATGGAATCAAGGTGAATGAAATTTAGCTATTTTAAGTCCTCAAAGCATGTTTTCACTCTTAAGCACAATTAAAGGAGAAGTTATAAAACCATGCTATTTCATTGGATAAATGGGAGAAAGGTTGACAAAACCCTCTAAATTCAACACAAGATAAATCCTAAATGTGGGGTTTATCAACCTCCCCACACTTAAACCAAGCATGTCCTCATGCTTAAACCAAGAGAAAGCAAAGGATATCAACATTTATTAATGAGATCTAACTAAATGCACCTATCTATATGAATGCAACTAAATGCAAAATGATTCTACCTACTTGGTTAAAAAATAAATCAATCCTCCAAGACATACATGCACAAGTAGCGCTAAGGTCCCATGACGACTCATGAATCCTACCAATTTAAATATCAAGATGAAGTTCAAGTAGACTTGCAAGAAGAATGCTCATGAAAGCTGGGAATTAAGGAATTGAGCATCGAATCCTCACCAGAAGTGTTTGCACTCTAGTCGTTCAAGTGTGTAGGGTCGATTCTCTCAATTCTCCCCTAATCATGCTTTCTAAGATTTGTTCTTCTTCTAACAATCAACATATATTTCATGCATGCATACAAGTATCATGAGGTCTTTTCTTTAGGTTATAATGGGGCTAGGGTTAAGGTAAGGATGCATATTTGGTCAAGTGAGCTTGAAATTTGAATCTTTGATAAGCTTAAACTTCCTACCTAACCTATGACATCATATACAATTTCAAAGCTAACCTAACTACCCATTTTTCTCACTTTTTCACATACTCATGTATTCCTTTTTATTTCACAACACTTATACATTGACCCTTATTGAGCTTTGCTTTGGGGCATTTTGTCCCCTTTTATTTCTTTCTTTTTCTTTGTTTCTTTCTTTTTCTATTTTTTTTCTTTTCTTTTCCATATTATTTTTTTTCTTTTTCTCATTTTTTTCTATATACAAGATCATCAATGCATAAGGTTTTATATTTATTACACATGAGCATGTACCCAATTCCCAATATTTATAACAAAAATACAAAATTACCCTTTTATTCACCTAATGTCCCAAGTTTTCCCACACTTGAATGACACACACACACACACACTAGCCTAAGCCAATCAAAGATCCAAATAAGGACTTTTATTGTTTTTCGCTTTAGGGCTTGTAATGTGCTATATTAAGAACAAGTGGGTTAATCGTAGGCTCAATTTGGCTAACAATGAAAGATAAAAAGTAAGGCTATTTGGGTAAGTGAGCTAAATGAAATGATGGTCTCAATCATATAAATGCATGAATACACAAAATAATGGATATAAAGAATTGAACAAATCAAAGATTGCAATCATAGAAAGAGAATAATGCACACAAGAAGGAAAATAAGTGGTTATAAGATGTAACCACATCATTAGGCTCAAATCTCACAAGCTTGTGTTATTAGCTCAAAACCATGTTCCAAAATAAATTCTTTCAAGAAAGTTCAACCAAAAATTTTTCAAATTGGTAGGTCGCCTTAAAAACAATTTCTTGGAAAAGAAATCATCACCCTAACCAAGTAGTCCTAATAGGAAAGAAGTGGTAAAAATATGTACAAATTCTAACTAACATGAAACCTATCATGCAATGCAATAACTAATCTAACAAAGAAAACTAAGAATTGGTGTTGAACAAGAAAATTATTACCCACGAAGATCGGTCGGATGACCTCCCCACACTTGAAGATTGCACCGTCCTCGGTGCATGCAAAGAAGAGCAATGTGGATGGGTTGCTACAATTGATGAGTTCTTTAAAAGATTAGTCGGATGACTTGTTTGTTGCCCCATTTAAAAGCTTTTCCTTTTCCTTTTTCTCCTTCTTGGTGGCCAATCCTAAAAAGAGCGAAAAAAGAAAGAAAATTAAGCATATGACAAAGATATCAAAGCAAAAAGAACATAGGCGGGGGCTAATGCCAAATAAGGGTATGGTTCTCTACTACATGGTAGCTACAACATGCGAGTGAGAAAACAATATAGGCAAAGGGCATATGAACTAACACTTGATGCAAGAGTAAAATCAAAGTATGAAGAGCATATTCAGCATCAAGATCAAATAAGAATAGACACAAACAAGTCAAGAGGCACCAAAATAATGCAAGAAATTCTCAACAATTGAGTAAGAGAATGCAACACCATTATTAAAATAAGAAAACCGAAAAAAATAAAGTAAAAATAGGCTATAAAAACAGGCTTTATTCACCATTATTTTTTTACTGGCGCGCACGCGTCATGCACGCTTATGCGCCGATGTGCATTTTGGCCTAAGGGTGCATACGCGCCAGGTGTGCGCGCGCGTGGGTGAGGTTGGGCCAAATGCTTAATGCTAGCCTAGAGCTGGCACAACTCTCGGTTCATTGGCCTGGGAACTACTTTAGCGAATCAGCGCGCACGTGGCATGTGCGTGTGCGCGTGAATTGTGCATTTGGGATCATGGACGCGTACGCGCCAGGTGCGCGTACGCGCGGGTTGGTTTGTGCCTTAGGCCCAATTTTTGCACAGTGCAGGCCTAACTCTCGGGTTTTTGGCCGGGGGTGAAATTTTTGCATCCACGCATACGCGTACATGACGCGTCTGCGTGGGTTGTCGAAAATGCTTGATGCGCGCGTACGCGCCAGGTGCGCGTGCGCGTGGATGGTGCTCTGTTTTTCAAAATTTTTCTATATTTTTTCACCAATCCAAGCATTCTAAACCTCCAAACAGCTACCAAAACACCCTAAAACCTTATTTAACACATGATACTACCAAATAAACTCAACAAACTAGTAAAAACATGAAATTAAACTATTTTTATCAATATTTACAAAAGAGAAGATGAAAAGATATTACCATGGTGGGGTGTCTCCTACCTAGCAGTTTTGTTTATTGTCCTTAAGTTGGACTTATGGGGAGCTCCTCTCAAGGTGGCTTGTGCTTGAAGCTATCCTTGAACTCCCAACAATGCTTGGTTCTCCATTGTGCTCCAAGATTTCTTATTTGTTGCACCAAGTGTTGATGGAGTTCTTCACAAGCTTGGGGCTCCCAAAGTTGATCCTTGTCCTGTGATCCGGGATCCCACACTTTATTTTCAAACCCGTCTTAAAGTTGATCATCATTATTAGTCCATCCGGGTGGTGAGCAAGGTGAATTCTCTATGAAGCGCCCAACAATCCTTCTAGACCCATCTATTTGAGCACTACTCCAACCTTTATATCTCATGTTTGATGCATCAACCATAATGAGCCTTGATTTGCAACGCCAACCACATAACCTTTTTCGTTTACGTTTCATCCCACAAAGCTCCCTAAGTTGGCCATCTGTTTCAAGCAAACCATATTCAAGTGGGTGTAGATGGAAACCTAGGCAAAGGTGATTCCAAGGGTCTTGACAAAGCATATTCAATTCCCCTCCTCCTTTTTCTAAGGACTTCCACCTCTTTACAATATTTCTCAAATGTAATCCTTTGTTCAACAATACTACCTAAGCCTTTTCCCTTACTCAAATCATAAATGGGAGGATGAGAGAGATTTACCTCCACAACGCTTTCAAATTCAACGGGAGAAGGTTCTTCATGCTCAAAAGATTCTTCACCACTAAGACTTGATGCTTGATCTTCCTCACCAAGGGAACTCAATTCTTGCTCTATCCCATCCAAGTCTTCATATGGAATATACCTTGGAAGGTGTGCACTTTCCTCCCTAGCATCAATTTCAATCATGTTGGAGGGGTTTTCTTCAACTCTATGTTCCCATGGAGGCTCCGCATCTCCTAAGTCTTCAACCAATTCTTCCTCTTCTTCAATAATTATAGCTTCCTCTAATTGTTCCAATACAAAGCAACTTTTCTCATTCTCCAATAATCTCTCCTTCATGTTACACTCTTCATTTGTTTCTCCACATGTAGCCATGGAAGTTCCTTGAGTATTTAAGCATTGGGATGCCAACCGGTTTACCACCTCATCCAAGGCGGCCGTGAATTGTTCTACATCCCTTTTCATCTCCTCTTGTCCTTGAACAAGAACATCAAGGATATCATCCATTGGAGGTTGGGGTGGATGGAAGGGTTCATCAATTTGGGGAAAGGATTCATAGTAGGAAGGTGGTTCTTCTTGGTAGAGTTGTGGTGGTTCAATGTTTTCCATCCTTTCCACTTGTTGCACAACACACTCCATGGTTGCTTGAAATTGATCCAATGCTTCCTTGAGACGATCCCTTGACTCTTGTTCCTCTTGGATATCATGAGTAGGATCATATGGCTCTTGAATTGATGGACATGAATATTCTTCCATGGGAGGTTGTGGTGGGAAGTGGTATTCATCTTGTGGTTGCAAATTTGTACATATTGGAGGTGGTTCATCTTGGTAATAGTATGGATGGGGTGGCTCTTGAAAACATTGATGTTGGAATGGTGGTGGCTCTATATGTGGTTCATATGGCTCATATGGTTGTTGTAGGATGGATATGGATGAGGGTCATATGAAGGTGGTTGGTGAAAAGTGGCTTGTGAGTATGGTTGAGGGTTATGTTGAGGGTATGGTTCATAGGCATATGGTGGTGGTTCTTGAAAGTCACAAGGGGACTCACCATAGCCATTGGATTGGTATGCATCATAGAATGGCTCTTGTTCATAGTGCATTGGTGGAGGTTGTTGCCAAGAGGATTGATCATATGCATATGGCTCCTCCCACCTTTGGTTATCCCATCCTTGATATACATCCTCATTGAAGCTCCCATTACCTACAATATAGTTGTAATCACACTCATAGCCAAAGTGAGAATTCATAGTGAAAAGAAAGAAAAAAAATTCACAAGCTAATAGAAAAATAATGAAACAATGTCCTAAACTAGCGAAGACTAGCAAACAATCCAAAAATCAAGCTATTCACAATATTCACATATGTACAATAACCAATAACACAATACCATTGCAATTCCCCGGCAACGGTGCCATTTTGATGATTTGGACTTTTGACGGTTTAGAATTCACAAATGAAATCTCGTTGCAACATAGTTTCTAAACCAACAATAGTCCTTTCATACAAAAATTGTGTTTGTCACAAGTACAAACCCCTAAATTTATAAACTGAAGTATTGAACCTCAGGTCGTTCTCCCTAGGAATTGCAATAAAGTATCTTGTTATTGGTTATGAGTTATATTTGGGGTTTTTGATAAGAGGCATGAAAAGTAAATGGCAAAGGAAATAAACTAACAACTAACAAAGCTCTTGGCAAGGTTTGGTGGTCAAGGATCTCTATCCTAATCACTAACCACAACATGAGAATTGGCAAGGATCAACCCCACTAAGTTAACCTCTAACTAGTAGTAAAGGAAAGTCAAGTGAGCTATGTCAATCCAAGTCCATAAGTCCTAGTTCTCCACCAATTCAATTAGTGAGATCTAGCGTTAATGGCTCCCAATCGTCAATCACTTGGACATTAGCAACTCAAGAGTTCCTAAGTTACCTTCCCAAGCCAGAAACATAAAATTCTACTCTAAAATCCAACTAAGCATTTTATCAAACACTTAGAAGGAATAAAAGAAAAGCATAGTAAAAAGTGCGAGGAAAGTAAATCTACACTACTCAATTGCAAGAAATTAAACAACAACAAATCAAATGAACAATAAAGGAACATGAAAACCTAAATTGCATTAAAGAGAAATAAAAGAACAAAAGTGCATCAACATAAAAGTAAAGGATTACATGAATTAAATGCTAAACTAGAGAGAGGAAAGGTAGGAGAAGAAGAAATTGCAAAGGAAAAGTAAATCAAAGCATGAAATTAAACTAGATCTAAGAATTCCTAATCTAGATCTAACCTATTCCTAATTCTAGAGAGAAGAGAGAGCTTCTCTCTCTAGAAACTAACTAAAGCATAATAAAACTAAAAAAAAAAAACTAATGACTACATGTCTCATCCTTCTTCAATCCTTGGATCAAATAGCATCAGAAATGAGTTGGATTGGGCCCACAAGGCTTTAGAATTTGCTGGCCACGTATTGCTTTAAGTGGATCATAAGGCAGCAACGATGCGTGTGCATACAGTGCACGTACGCATCACCATACATGTAGCAACTATGACAAATCTTATATTGTTTTGAAGCCCTGGATGTTAGCTTTCTAACGCAACTAGAACCGCATTATTTGGACATCTGTAGCTCAAGTTATGGTCGTTTAAGTGCGAAGAGGTCAGCTTGATAGCTTTTTGATTCCCTCATTTCTTCATGAGTTCTCCATTTATACATGCTTTTTCTTCATTCCCTTGATCCAATCCTTGCCTCCTAAATCTGAAATCACTTAACAAACATATCAAGGTATCTAATGGAATCAAGGTGAATTAAATTTAGCTATTTTAAGTCCTCAAAGCATGTTTTCACTCTTAAGCACAATTAAAGGAGAAGTTATAAAACCATGCTATTTCATTGGATAAATGGGAGAAAGGTTGACAAAACCCTCTAAATTCAACACAAGATAAACCCTAAATGTGGGGTTTATCAGGGGTAGACTATTTCACAAAATGGATCGAGGCAGAACCCCTAGCTAATGCCACTGCTCAAAGAAGCCGAAAATTCCTATATAGAAACATTGTTGCAAGGTTTGGGGTTCCATACTCTATAACCACAGACAATGGCACTCAATTTACAGATGCAGGCTTCAGAAAGCTGGTGGCCGGTCTAAACATAAAACACCAATTCACATCCATAGAACACCCCCAGGGCAATGGACAAGCAGAAGCTGCTAATAAAGTCATATTAGCCAGGCTAAAATAGAGATTACAGGATGCAAAGGGAGCCTGGGCCGAAGAGCTCCCACAAGTCCTATGGGCATATCGGACAACTCCACACTCCACCACAAAAGAATCACCCTTCTGGTTAGCTTACGGAACGGAGGCAATGATCCCAGTGGAGGTCGAAGAAGGGTCGCCCAGAGTGATCCACTACAATGAAGAGGCTAACTCCCAACTTCAAAGGGAGGAACTCGACCTACTTCCAGAAATCTGAGAAAGAGCTCGGATCAGGGAAGAGGCATTAAAATGTTGAATGGCTTCAAGATACAATCAAAAGGTAGTGCCGCGAGATTTTGCCGAGAATGACCTCATCCTAATCCGAAATGATATCGGAACAACTCGACCTGGAGAAGGAAAGCTGGCAGCAAACTGGAAAGGACCCTACCGAGTCATAGAAGTACTTGGAAAGGGCTACTACAGACTGTCCGAACTCGAAGGGCAAGAGCTTCCCAGGTCATGGCACGCTTGCAACCTACGAAGGTATTATAGTTAGAGCTAATAAGGATCTTACGATAAGGTGCACTCTTTTTCCTGAAAAGGTTTTTTAATGAGGCACCGAGCCAAGATTCGTAAAATACCTAAAGGAGTAAAATTCCCACATGTATATATTTGCATATTTCCTATTTTGAATAAAGTTTTTCAGATTTTCTACAAATCCTTTATCAAGATGCATTAGTTTGAAAACACAAAAAATTCATCGCCCGATTATAAAGCTACAGATCGGCAGAAAGTGAAAACCAAATTTACTGCACGATCACGGTAAAGACCAACAAAGATGAAAACCAAATTCATCACAAGGTCAACCAACGGGGATCAAACCCAATTTCTACGAAATCGGCAAAGATGAAAAGGCGACAAAAATAGAGTAATGCAAGAAGTTATCGAAAGTGATCCATAGAAAGGACCTGACGAGGTCTTAATAAAAATGGATTGCTAAAAATAACTTAAAGACCGGCCGACGTAGAAGAAGTCGGACCAGTCGACCACAAAAACCAAAGTTATAAAAAGTAAATCCCTGGAAAGAGGCCTGGCCAGCCCTAAAAAAGAGGATTACTAGAAATAACTTAGAAAGGACCGACGTGATGAAGTCGGCCCAAAACAAAAAGTTATAAAAAGTAATCCCTAAAAGAGACCTGACAAAGGTCCAAAAAGAGGATTACTAGAAATAACTTAGAAGGGACCGACGTGATGAAGTCGGCCCAAAACAAAAAGTTATAAAAAGTAATCCCTAAAAGAGACCTGACAAAGGTCCAAAAAGAGTATTACTAGAAATAACTTAGAAGGGACCGATGTGATGAAGTCGGCCCAAAACAAAAAGTTATAAAAAGTAATCCCTAAAAGAGACCTGACAAAGGTCCAAAAAGAGGATTACTAGAAATAACTTAGAAGGGACCGACGTGATGAAGTCGGCCCAAAATAAAAAGTTATAAAAAGTAATCCCTAAAAGAGACCTGACAAAGGTCCAAAAAGAAGATTACTAGAAATAACTTAGAAGGGACCGACGTGATGAAGTCGGCCCAAAATGAAAAAGTTATAAAAGTAATCCATAAAAAGAGATCTGACAAAAGATCCAAAAAAGGATTACTAGAAATAACTTAGAAGGGACCAACATGATAAGGTCATCCCAACAAAGTCACAAAGTTATAAAAGTAATTCATAAAAAGAGATCTGACAAAAGATCCAAAAATGGATTGCTAGAAATAACTCAGAAGAAGTCGACATAACAAAGTCAACTCGGCAAGGCTATCAAAAAATATAACCCATAGGAGGAGATCAACCAAGATCCAAGCAAAAGGGATTACTAGAAATAGCCTCAAAACATGACCAAGTTTAAGAAGTCGGACAACGGAAGGCAGGCGCTATAAGGGACCTAAGTTGGACCTGGAAAGCCATGACCTTAATAAAATCAAATCAGAGACATCATATCAGAAAAATGCAGAAAAGCATATCTCAAAGAGAAACAAGGTTGTTATAAAAAGGCCACCTAAAGTCAACCCCAAAAGGCTTGAAAAACTACCTTTGTTTTTTCCAAAATAAAGTTGCTGAAAAGGCAACTAAAGGTATCCAGAAGTTAAGAGCATAAACTACAAAATAAAAAGAGTTCAACGCCCACAAGCCGGGTAATACACAAATACATCAGAAACAATCAAAGAGAATCCACAGACTTCCCAGCAGCTGCATCCCGAGGTGAAGGAGGACTAGTCTGAAGAGGTACCGCATCTACTGTCCCGTCATCTCGGTTCAGGATCCGACTCGGGATGACCATCTGCATGAGTTGAAGAAGGCGTCGCAACAGAGACTTTGGTAGCAGGCACATGAGGGGGCTCGACATCGTCATCATCATTTGGATCATCAGGGACTATTTTACCGTCCTTCACAATGTTGTCCAAGCTGAAGAGCGTAAGGTCAAGCTCGGGCGCAAGAACTCGAGCTTGCTCCTTCAAATTCTCATAAGCAGCAGTAACATTGCCTACAAGATGGCCTTGAAGTTTGGTATAATCAGCTCGGACAGACTCCAAACTCTCCCTGAGATCCATCATCTCCCTATAAGTGGTGACATAGCTCTCCTTATGCTTCAATGCCGTATCCTCAGCCAACTTTGCAGAGGCCGCCAAAGCAACAGCTCTAGTCTTCTCACCCTCCAACTCTTTCTCCAACTTGGCCACTTTCACCTCGAGCTCTTCCTTCAAACCCTTCATCCGGTCGAACTCCAACTTAGGTTCCTCCATAAAGGCCTTAGTAGCATAAATAGCAAGATCCTGGGCAGTCTGATATAAAGCTGCCCCATGTGTGCCATCTTGATGCTGCTCCGAGTTATAAAGTCCAAGTGACGAAGGAGGGAAACATCGTTAGTAGGAATCACACTATAAAAAGCGATTTGTTGATCAATAAACCCGACAGCATCAAAGTCGGGGGCATCCAGATTGAAGGGCTCAACAGTTCTTTGTCTCTTTGGAGGAGGAACGACAGTAGAGGAAGAGGTAGCAGCAGAAGTCTGGGGAGGATCCATCACACGAACCCGAGGGGTAGGAATCATCCTCCTCGGTCCCGGAGCGCTCTGTACTGGCTGAGCATGAGAGGATCCTTCCCCAACCACCTTGGCGGAGACGTTCTGGGCAGCTGTAGCCTTCCTTGCCTTTTTAAAGGCCCTCATGGATTCATTATTCTTAACCATCTCTAAAAATACACAAAGAAAACCAAGTTACCAACCAGAAATTAAGAAGAATGAACTCGACAAAATAAACAAAATACGACAAATATCAAGGAAGCTGACCCCTACCCAACTCAACTCGGAGAAGTAAGGGACTTCCTACAAATTTATTAGTATCAAGATGGGGAGGTTGCCTGATGCATGGCAGAAGTTAACCAATTAAAAGATTTCAATTAAGAGACAGCGTTGTACGTATAGCTCTTAACCAGCTAAGATCTGCCTCACCAATTTAAAAAGGGTTGTCACAAAATTTAGAAATAAAATACTGGGAGTATGAGTCCCAGGTCGTCTCCCAACGAGTTGCAGGCAAGAGTGCTAATTTATTAATAAGAAAATTCCAAGAAAGTTGAGTTTGATAATAGGTAATTAAAATAATTGCGAATTAAGACAATAAAAATAAACTGAAAATAATTATTGATATTCTAAATAAAAGGCCTTGACTGGGGGAATAATTAAGCAGAACTTATATCCTTATTGGGATCTTCTCAAGTGTGGTGTAAAAAGGTTGTTGTTCTCACTCGATTTTCCCTTACCAAAGAAGGAAAGATATGGTGATTGAACTAACTCTTACCCTCAGGTCCTAGCCCTCTCCCTTGGGGAGGTCTAGTGTTAGTAAGTATGAAGTCAGCTTACAACGTCCAGTTTAACCAAGCACTTGAGCATTCCAACTCTAGTATCACCTCTTAATTAACCCCATGTCAAGTAGAAATTCTACTCCATTTACATGGAATTAATAATCATAAAAATATGAGAAGACATAATTGATTAAAATAAAATAGAGAATTAAAATTAATTAAAATAAAAATAACTTCATATATTAATAAATTCAAAATGTAACATACTTAATTGAATAGGGTCAATGAGTAACTAAGTAAAAATAAAGGAATAAGGAAACAAACTAAAGTGATGTCTTCAACGGAGGTAATGACTTTCAGCATCCAAAAATTCCAAGCAAAAACGTAAACTATCAATCTAACGCAACTCTAAAAACTCAGATCTAAAACTAAGTGTAATCCTAATGTGATGAATCTCAATGTGTGTGGATGCCTCCTCGAGTCTCTGCATGTTCCTTAGGTTTAATCTGTGTTTCTGGGTCAAAAACTGGGTCAAAAAGCGGCCCGAAATCGCCCCCAGCGTATTCTGTTATTTTTGTAGATCGCACAGGTCACGCGTACGCGTCGTCCATGCGTTCGCGTCAGGCAGCGATTTTCCTTGTCACGCGTTCGCGTCGTCCACGCGTTCGCGTCATGCGTGTAGATTCCAATCCATGCGTTCGCGTCAGGCACGCGTCCGCGTCGCTGCGAATTCTTCATTTCGTGTGTTCGCGTGGGCCATGCGCTCGTGTCATTGCTCGCTGGTCATCTCCTTAGTTTCTTATGTTCCTTCCATTTTTGCAAGTCTCCTCTCCAATTTCCAAGCCATTCATGCCCTATGAAGCCTAAAACACTTAACACACAAATCACGGCATCGAATGAGATAAAGGAGAATTAAAATACATAATTAAAAGTCTCTGGGAGGCAAGTTTTCAACCATGGAGTGATTTTGGGAAGGAATTGTAAATGCATGCTTATTATATGAATAAGTGGGTAAAGAGTTGATAAAACCACACAATTAAACACAATATGAATCATAAAATAATGGTTTATCAACCTCCCCACACTTAAATATTAGCATGTCCTCATGCTTAGTTGAAGGAGATAAAGCAAATGAATAGGGACATGTAAAACTCATGAAATGCAATGCAACCTATGTATATATGTAAGTGCAACTATATGCTTCTTGTCTACTTGGTTAAAATTAAATAAGCTCTTCAAGACAAATATAAATTAGATTTCACTAACTCAACTCTTATAGTAAATACAGGTAACATTGTAAGAAGACATCTCATGAAAGCAGGGAACATAGAATTAAGCACTGAACCCTTACTGGTAGTGTATGTGCACTCTAATCACTTTGGTGTTTAGGATAATCACTCTACTCTTCTCTAGTCATGCTTTCTAAAAATTATTCTTCACCTAACTAATCAAAAATATTTAACATACCAATGCAAACATCATGAGGTCTTTTTCAAGGTTGTAATGGGGTCAAGGTAAAGGTAAGGGTATATATATGGCTAAGTGAGCTTTATAAATTGAATCTTTAATTAACCTAAGCTTTCACCTAACATACATACACTCTATATAACTCTAGAATCATGCCTAGCTACCTATAGTCTTCACTTTTGCATTACATACACATGTATCAACTTTTCTTTAATTTTATCACATATGCATTGATTTTTTATTAACTTAATATTTGGGTAATTTTGTCCCCTTATTTATTTACTTATTTATTGAATATTTTTGGATTTTTTTTAAAGTAAAGTAAAAGTAAACATAACATTATCAATGCACATGGATTTTCAATTTTTTTTTCTAGTTTCACATGAGTAGGTACCCAAATTTCCATCTATTTTATCATGACATATTCCCTTATTAACCATTGTTCCCACAATTTTCTCATACTTAATTAACACACAATTTCTATCTTAAGCTAACCAAGGATTCAATTGGGATATTTAATTATTTTTTCGCTTAAGGCTAGTAATGTGGTAAAATATAGAACAAATGGGATTAAAAGGCTCAAAGTGGCTGACAAAGGTAATTTAAAGGGTAGGCTTATTTGGGATAAGTGAGCTAAACAATTAATGGCCTCAATCATATGCATGCATATAACACATTAAACATTGGACATATAGGATAGAACAAAATAAAGATTACAATCATAAAGAAGTAAACACACAAGAATAAAATATGTATGGTTAAATAATGTAACCATATAATTAAGCTCAAATCTTACAGGTTGTGTGTTCTTAGCTTTTTAAACTATGTTTCAAATACAACTTCAAACAAGTTTATACAAAGGTTTTGATTTAAATTAGTGAAATTTTTTAGAAAATAGGATTTTAGAAGAAACTTATTATTTTCAACCAAGTAGTATGTAAATGCAAACAATCAACTACACATGCAATCTATTATGCAATGCAACAATGAACTAATAAAGAAAATAAGACATTGGTGTTGAGAAGAGAATAACTAACCCATGGAGATTAGTATCGACCTCCCCACACTTAAAGATTGCACCGTCCTCGGTGCATGCTGAGATGTGCAGGTGGACGGGCTGTTCCAACTGGCACTTTTCTCCAAAGATTTTGCAGATGGACTTGTCTGTCTCCCCATGTAAACGTCTTCCGATTCCCTTTCAGGTGGCCATCCTGAAAGAAAAAGGGAAGAAAAGTAACCCAGAAATAAAGATAAGAAAATAAATGAAGTATGGGTGGGTTAATGCCAAATGATAAGGGTCTCATTTACATGGAAGCTTCAACATGTACGTGAGAAAACAATAGAAGCACATGGCATACCAGTGGTGCAAAATTTTCAACAATGGGAAGAGACAGTAGATAATGAAAGACAGTGTAAGTTCATGTCAATGCAAAAGGAATACAGGTATCATAAAAGGTTGACATTGACAAAAAGATAATATCATCTAACAGTGTGAATCAAATCACTAAGCATCAAAATAATACCAGAAAAGATACAACAGTTGAATAAGAACATTTATCACCAATAGTAAAATAATAAATTTAGAGAAGAAAATAAAAATATGCACAAAATGAAAATGCAATGGATGAAAGAATGTAAATGTAATGAGGAAAGAAAAATGAGAAGGAAGAAGAAAGAAATAAGAAGGGGGAGGGAAAAATTAGGATTGGGGAAGAAAAGATAAGATAGTTGGCGCTGAGCTGGATAAGCTGTGTGGCGCATGTGATGCGGACGCGTGGGTCACGCGGTTGCGTGGTGTGTGATGTTTTTCTAGTCACGCGAACGCGTGGGTCACGCGTTCGCGTGACTTGATTTATGCGAATGGCGCGAGGGCAGCGACGCGTTCGCCCAACTCTCTGTCTCATACTTATTTTGCCAAAATATTTGGGTGACATGATCGCGTGGTTGACGCGATCACGTGAATGGCCATTCTTTGAAAAACGACGCGGACACGTGGGACACGCGGTCGCGTGACAGGGCTGGTGCTTTTAGCATCACTCCAGCCCTACTCCATCATAACTTGCTGCCATACACCTCTTTTACGTCGATTTTCAAGGACACGCGTTCGCGTGGGTGACGCGGACGCGTGGGCATGTTTGTGCCTAAGGCACGCCTCCAGCCACGCTTTGGCGTGACTTTCTGTTTAATTTTATTTTCTTCCCAACACACCTGTGATGCGGACGCGTCAGCGACGCTTACGCGTCGCGTGCGTGTTTTTTTTTTTGATGCAGTATGCAGAATGCAGATGATTATGTAGAAATTATGAATGAACACGAATGAAAATAAAGTAAAACTAAGAACAAAAAGGAAAGAATATACCATGGTGGGTTGTCTCCCACCTAGCACTTTTGGTTTAAGTCCTTAAGTTGGACGTTTGGTGAGCTCCCTGTTATGGTGGCTTGTGCTTGAACTCATCCTGAAGCTGCCACCAATGCTTGGACTTCCAATAATCTTCATCATTCTCAAGTGAATTTGCCAAGCCTTGAGGGAGTTCTTCACAAGCTTTGAGCTCCCAAAATTGATTTTCATATATTCTTGGATCCCAAATCTTGTTTCTGCACCCGCCTTCAAGTGGATCATGATGATTTCATCCGGGTGGTTCAGCCTTAGAATTCTCATTTAGACACCCAAACATCCTTCTCGACTCATTCATTCGAGCTTTACACCAATATTTGCACTTCAACTTGGAGTGTGCAACCGTATTGAACCTTGTAGGGCAACTCTTACCACTAACCATCTTCCTCTTGCTCTTATAGCCACAAAGAGCTCTAAGTTGACCATCTGTCTCAAGTAAACCATATTCAAGTGGAATGAGAAAACTAAGGGATATGAATTTTACCCACTTGAATGTTGTATTGGGTGGTAATGACCTTTGGGGAGAGGTCTCCAATAACTTTGGCAAGGTGATTTTAAGCTCCACTCCCTTGTGCTCTTCTTGGACAACTTCCACCTCATTGTAAGCTTCTTCAATTTCAACCTCTTTCTCTTGGTAGCTTTCTTCCAATTCAATCTCCTCTTCAATGCTTTCCAAGGGCATGGGAGGTTGTGCTTCTTCTTTTTCTTTAATCTCGATCTCTTGATCAACCTCTTCAAAGTCTTTAGCCATGGTATGCCTTGGAGGTTGTACACCCTATTTGGCATCAAATTCAAATGTCTTGGAAGGAGGTTCTATGACTGGACTTTCCCATGGAGGTTCTGCATCTCCTAAGTCTGCAACCACTTCTTTCTCTTTAGTAATTACTGCTTTGTCCAGTTGTTTTAGTATAAAATTGTACTCATCCTTGATGATTTCCTTTTCAAGTATTCCTTCATCTTCAAGTACAAAATCCAGCTCCTCCTTGTTGTCTTCCTTCACTAATTCTTCAACCACTCCTTCGACTTCAAGGGTCTCCACTACCTTCATCTGTAGGGCCTCCTCTAGCTTCTTATGAAGTATGGATTCGCGAAGATGATTCCTTCTTTCTTGTTTCATATCAATAGCATAACTGGGATCATCTTGCTCTTGGATTGATGGATGTGGGTGCTCTTCCATGGAGGGTAGTGATGCGATGGGAAGATTATTATGTGGCTGAAAAGGAAGCACACTGAAGCTTGAGGGTTGAATATTGGAGGTAGAGGGTTGGTCTATGCGGGATATAAGATTTTGGAGTGTAGAGGTGAGACCAATGATATTAGAGATGAGTGTGTTATTATCCAATTGGAGGTTGGGGTGGATAGGAGGGTTCATGTGGTGGTTGGTGTGGGTGGTAAGGATTAGGGTCATATGGGGGTGTTTGGTGGTAAGGTGCTTGTGAGTATGGTAGTCCAGAGTTATGTTGAGGAGGTGGTATATAAGCATATGGTGGGATTTGTTGGTTATAGCGCATTGGAGGGGGTTGTTGCCAAGAGGATTGATCAAATCCTTGTGGCTCCTCCCATCTTTGATTTTTCCAACCTTGATGCCTATTTTCATTATAGTTTCCATTCCTTACAACAACATTGGAACCAAACTTGAAACCAGAGGAGTGAGAATACATAGTAGCTAATAAAAATTAAAAACAAAAACAAATAAATAAGTAAAGAAAAATAAAATAAAATAAAATAAAATAAGAGAAAATGTTTGAAAAAGATTGGATTTTAAGATTAGAAAATATAAGATAAGTTAGGTAAGAGAAGATAAGTTTTTAATTTAAAAGGTTTTGAAATTTAAATTTTTGAATTTGAAAATTAAATTTTGAATTTTAAATTTTGAAAATTGAATTTTAAAATTTGAAATTTGAAATTTGAAATTTGAATTTTGAATTTTAAATTTTGAAAAAGTCAACAATATAAGATAAAGATTTGAAAAAGATTTAAATTTTGAAAAGGTTTGATTTTTAAAATTTTAAATTTAAATTTTGAATTTTGAATTTTGAATTTTGAATTTTGGAATTTCAAAATTCAAAATTTTGGAATTTAACTATTGAAAATTGAAATTTGATTTTTAAAATAAGATAAAATAAGATTTTGAAAAAGATATGATTTTTGAAAAAGATTTGAATTTTGAAATTTAAAACTAAGATAAAATAAGATAAAAATTTTAAAATAAAAATCTGAAATTTTTTTTTTTCGAAAAAATCAATTTAAAAGTAAATATTTACATTAACCAATAATAAGGCACACGTTTGCAATTCCCCGGCAACGGCGCCAAAATTGATGCGTGGCAGAAGTTAACCAATTAAAAGATTTCAATTAAGAGACAGCATTGCACGTATAGCTCTTAACCAGCTAAGATCTGCCTCACCAATTTAAAAAGGGTTGTCACAAAATTTAGAAATAAAATACTGGGAGTATGAGTCCCATGTCGTCTCCCAACGAGTTGCAGGCAAGAGTGCTAATTTTTTAATCAGAAAATTCCCAGAAAGTTGAGTTTGATAACGGGTAATTAAAATAATTGCGAACTAAGACAATAAAAATAAACTGAAAATAATTATTGATATTCCAAATAAAAGGCCTTGACTGGGGGAATAATTAAGCGAAACTTCTATACTTATTGGGATCTTCTCAAGTGTGGTGTAAAAAGGTTGTTGTTCTCACTCGATTTTCCCTTACCAAATAAGGAAAGATATGGTGATTGAACTAACTCTTACCCTCAGGTCCTAGCCCTCTCCCTTGGGGAGGTCTAGTGTTAGTAAGTATGAAGTCAGCTAACAACGTCCAGTTTAACCAAGCACTTGAGCATTCCTTTTCTTTGGATGGATTTCAAATTTAATTTGCTAGCATTGGAAACATAAGAGAGAAAGCATGATTGACATGATTGATTGCATTAAAGATGCACGCTACTCAGCCTAGAGGAAAAGTAACTCATTACAACTAATATACTCTATTTCATTTAATTGCTTTCCTTTCAAACTCTATCTTCTCTCTCATTTCTTCCTTTCTTTCAGTCAATACCCAGGAAACCATGGAAGCAAAAATGAGCTACCGAAGTGAAGGAAGAATAAGCTACAAGACCATCACAATGATGGCAAGAAAACATAACAAAATAAAAGATGTTGTGGCTGAGATATTCACCAAAAATGGTAAGATTTGGTGAGGTAATCTCGAGCTCTTCATACTGAAAAAGAAAGAAGAAGATTCGGCCAGCAAGGTAGAGATTCTTGGAGGCATGGCTTGTCTTTGATTTTTCTCAACCACCACAGGAAGTAGCTAGAGTGGCAAAGTGATGGAAGAGGTAGAGATTGGAGCAGATGAAGCCATCATCATCATGAAGCATCAAGGGCCAGAAATCCATCTTGGAGAGCAAGCCAAGGATGGAGCGCTCGAATTGATGAAGAGTGATGACCAAGGAAGGACTAGAGGTAATTGCATGTTGGGTTTTACATGGTTATCTCTTCTCTCTCTGTGTGGCCGAACCAGATCTGTTTCTTGGAGAAGAAGAAGTTGGCTTGGTTTTTGGCTTCAAAAGTGGAGGCTTCCCTCTTCTATAAAAAGAGAGAACAGCCACTGTTTGGAGCAAGGAGAAAGTTTGAGAGTGCAAGGCACAGAATTCTCAGAGCTACCTCAGCTAACAGTTTTCTCTTCTCCTTCAATGTATTTTGTTTTGTATTTTTCTGTTTAATTTTGTCATGTCTTGAGTCTCATGGAAAAAGGAAAACAATGAGGTTTGTATGAAAAAGCCATAGAGCGAAAAAAGGCAGAGAGTGCAAAATTAAAAGAAAAAGCCATAAATGTCCTTAGAGTTCCTTTGTTCATCTATGTTGTGTTTCATGATTCTTTGGGAATCCCCTTGTAAGTTGGGTTAGAACTTTACAGATTGTAATCAGGTAGATTATAGTGAAATTCCATCATGTCTGTGATGGAGACTGGATGTAGGCTGCACTGCACTTAGCAGCTGAACCAGGATATATGTGGGTGTAATTTTCTCTCTTCTCTACTCCATTTCTGTTCTGACTGCACAGGAGCTAAAACCAAAAATATCTCGTGTCAAGTGACGAGACAAAAAGAAAAGTCTCGTGGCTGGGGATGAGACAAAAGAAAAAATCTCGTGGCTAGTCACGAGATAAAAAGACAAAAAGTTTCCAAAGTTGGTTTCAAAGGTCAGCAAGTATTATCAAGCAAAAAGGGGGCTAAGATTCAACCCTCCCTTCTCTTAGCCACTGATAACCATCAATTGGTATCAGAGCTTGGTCTCAAAGAGATCAAGCTTTGCAGCTTGGAGTAAAGATCCTCATGGCAGAAAATAGTGGCTCAAATGTGGTGTCCTACAATCTGACTGAAGGACAATCAAGCAACAGACCTCCTCTTTTCAATGGGAAAAATTATACCTATTGGAAGGAGAGGATGAAGATATTTGTACAAGCAGTGGATTACAGACTTTGGAAGATCATCCTAGAAGGGCCTCAATATCCAACTGTTACAAGTGCCGAAGGAGTTGTTTCTCTTAAACCTGAAGCAAGTTGGACGGATGAAGATAGAAAAAAGGTGGAGCTCAACGCCAAGGCCATCAATCTACTCAACTGTGCTATCAGCTTTGAGGAGTACCGACGGGTATCACGTTGCACAACAGCAAAGGAAATCAGGGATAAACTCCTAGTTACTCATGAAGGAACAACCATTGTGAAAAAGACCAGGATTGATATGTTAAACAGAGAGTACAAAATGTTTGCAATGAAGGAAGGAGAATCCATTGATGAGATGTTTGAACGCTTCAACACCATTATTGTTGGCTTAGATGCTATGGGAATCAAGTATCCTGAATCTGTGCTAGTGAGAAGAGTGTTGAGATGTCTCACAAAAGAGTGGGAAACAATAGCTTTAATTATCTCTGAGAGTAGTGGTCTTGACTCTATGACCTATGATGATTTGAGAGGAAATTTACTTGTTTTTGAAAACACCTACTTGAAAAAAGATTCAAAAAAGAAAGGAATAGCTTTTTCTTCTGTCACTAACCCTCTGGATGATGAATCCAGTGATAACTCATCTGAAAATGAATTTGTGATGTTTGTAAAAAAATTCAGGAAAATGATGAAGCTCAAAGGCAAAGGCAGCAGCTCAAGGAAAATGAAGAAAGACCTTAGCAAAGTAACTTGTTACAACTGCAAGGAAATGGGACATTTCAAATCTAATTGTCCCAAGTTAAAGAGGGAAGAGAAGCCAAAAAGAGGTAAGAAGAAGGGACTGATGGCTTCATGGGAAGATTTGGAAAATGACTCGGATAATGATGATGAAGAATCCGAAACCAAGTCACAACCTTGTCTCATGGCAAATCACATAGATAAGGTAGTCTTTCATAACCCTAACACTAAAGATCTTCATCTTATGATAGACCACCTTTCTGAAAAAATAAGATGTTTTCTGCTGGAAAATCAAGAACTTGAACAACAAATCACTATTCTTAAAGCTAAAAACAGTTTTCTTAAAGAAAAAGTAAGGGAGGCCGAAACTGCTTATGATCTTGTTGAAGAAAATAAGCAGTTAAAAGCCCAAATTAAGAGCTGTGAAAGTGATCATTCCGTTCTTGCATATGTAGACTGTTTTAAAAGAAAGGAAGAGTTGCTTAACGAGGTTAAAAGGCTTAAGGAAGACTTAGCCAAGTTCACCCAAAGTTCTGAAAATCTGAATCAAATCTTGGCTAGTCAAAAACCTCTTTATGATAAGGCTGGATTGGGGTTTTATAAATCTACTGAAAAATATCATTTTGAAAACTTTGCCTCATCTTCTAATGATACAAGATTTCAAAACCCCACCTACTTTAACAAAACAGCAACTCCAAGATTTTGTAGATTATGCAATCGAAATGGACACTTTTCTATTCAATATTTCTTTGGTGAAAGAATGATTGGTGATAAAGTTTGTAAAGTTGTTTTTGATTATAATGGCTTAGGACATAAGAGATGGTTTAACGTGAAAGGATCCAAGAAAATTTGGATACCTAAGGTCACTTAAGCTTGTTTTGTAGGTGTGCCTAGCATCCAAACGGAAAGAAAATATGTGGTATATGGATAGCGGATGCTCTAGGCATATGACCGGAAAGACAACCTTCTTCATAAAGCTTGATGAATATGATGGAGGACTTGTCACTTTCGGTGATGATGCAAAAGGAAAAATAGTGGCTGTTGGGAAAGTTGGTAAAAATGTTTCATCTTGTATAAATGATGTTCTTCTTGTACATGGTTTGAAACATAATTTACTTAGTGTTAGTCAATTGTGTGATTTAGGCTTTGAGGTTATTTTTAGGAAGTTTGTTTGCTTAGTTGTTTGTGAGAAAACTGGGGATATTTTGTTTGAAGCTAAAAGATGCAATAATGTGTATGGATTGACTCTTGAGGACCTAAAAGAACAAAATGTGACATGCTTTACATCTCTTGAATCTGAAAAGTGGCTATAGCATAGAAAGTTGGGTCATGCAAGCATGTACCAAATTTCTAAGCTTGTTAAGAAAAATCTGGTTAGAGGAATTCCAAACATCAAATTTGATAAGGATCTTACTTGTGATTCTTGCCAATTAGGCAAACAAGTAAGATCCTCTTTTAAACCTAAAAATGGAATCTCAACCAAAAGGCCATTAGAGATGTTACATATTGATCTTTTTGGACCAACAAGAACTCAAAGTTTAGGAGGTAAACACTATGGTTTTGTAGTGGTAGATGATTACTCTAGATTTGGTTGGGTACTTTTCCTTACTCATAAGAATGATGCATTCCATGCCTTCTCCACTCTTTGCAAGAAAATTCAAAATGAAAAAGATTTAAAAATTTCCCATTTAAGAAGTGATCATGGAAGAGAATTTGAAAACCAAGATTTTGAAAAATTCTGTGATGACTTAGAAATTTCTCATAATTTTTCATGCCCTAGAACCCCCCAACAAAATGGGGTGGTTGATAGAAGGAATAGGAGCCTTCAAGAGATGACTAGGGCTATGCTTTGTGAGAATGAGATCCCTAAATTTTTATGGGCTGAAGCTGTGAATACAACTTGTTACATTTTGAATAGGACAATCATTAGAAAAGGGTTGAAGAAAACCCCTTATGAGCTATGGAAAGGAACCCCTCCAAATCTTAAGTACTTTCATATTTTTGGATGCAAATGCTTTGTACTTAACAATAAAGAAAACCTTGGAAAGTTTGATCCAAAATCCTATGAAGGAATGTTTGTTGGATATTCCACCACAAGCAACGCTTATAGAATTTATCTCAAACAACATAGAACCATAGAGGAATCCATACACATTACGTTTTGTGATTCTAACTTAATTCCCAGTGTTGTGATAGATAATGATTCAGATGGTGAAGAGGCTGGAACAAGTGAAGAAAATCCCAAATCTGCTTAAAACGAAGAATCTGCCAGTCTAGTTTTGTCTCGTCAGATTGGAGGAGACATTTCCATTTTATCTCCTGAACAGACACGAGAAACTGAAACAGTGAGACCATCAGAAACTCATCAAAGCTTAACACCACTTTGGAAGCCTAGAGAATGGAAGTCTATGAGGGGTTATCCTCATGACTTCATAATTGGTGATCCCTCTCAAGGAGTAACAACAAGATCCTCCACCAAAAGGCAATCAGAACCAAGCAATTTTGCATTCTTGTCTCAAATGGAGCCCAACAATGTCAAACAAGCTCTTGAAGATCCATCTTGGGTCAAAGCAATGCAAGAAGAGCTTGCTCAATTCGATAAGAATGAGGTTTGGACACTAGTACCTCATCCGGATGGTAAGAAAGTTACGGGTACTAAGTGGGTGTTTAAAAATAAACTTGGTGAGGATGGACAAGTTGTTCGTAACAAGGCTAGATTAGTGGCCCAAGATTACGATCAAGAAGAGGGTATATATTTTGATGAGTCTTTTGCTCCGGTAGCTAGAATGGAAGCAATTAGGTTGCTCCTTGCCTATGCTGCCCATAAAGGTTTCAAAATGTTTCAAATGGATGTTAAATGTGCTTTCCTTAATGGCTTTATTGATAGAGAAGTGTATGTGGCTCAACCCCCCGGTTTTGAACATAAAGATTTCCCAAATCATGTTTTTAAACTATCTAAGGCTCTTTATGGCCTTAGACAAGCTCCAAGAGCTTGGTATGAAAGGCTTAGTGCCTTCTTGTTGGAAAATCATTTTCAAAGGGGTACCACCGACACTACTTTATTTATTAAAGCATCTAATGATGATATACTCCTTGTTCAAGTTTATGTTGATGACATTGTATTTGGATCGGCCAATGTATCCTTGTGTGAAGAGTTTGGAAAACTTATGACTAGTGAGTTTGAAATGAGTTTATGGGAGAGCTAACTTTCTTTCTTGGCCTCCAAATCAAACAAACTCCTAGTGGTACTTTTATTCACTAAGG